>NW_027506871.1:35000-335000 GCF_052324685.1 Brachyhypopomus gauderio
TCCCTCTGTGTGCTGATATGTTTCCTGCTTCACTAAACACAATTCAGAAAGTTGGTTGAAGACTATCCTGTAGACACACACAGACAGCAGGATGACTGCTTAGTGTGTGTGTGTGTGTGTTCTGAGCACAAAGACATACATGTAAATCAGGGCCTGGCTATGGAAGAGGCAGAAAGAGTAGAATGAATGTTTAATGATGGAGACACGTGAGTGTGTCCCATTAATTCAAACCGGATGGGACTGTCATTACTAATTGATGAAGGTTTTGTCCTGGAGGACATTCGGCCTTCACGGAAACCTGTAACTAACTCAGGACGGCATCAAAGCTAAATGTGTGTGAGTGTGTGTGTGTGTCTCTCTCTCTCTCGCACACACACACACACACACACACACACACACACACACACACACACACACACACACACACACACACACGCACCTACCTGTGAGCTAGTCAGGTGATCCAGCCAAAACAAAGAGTCCAAAGAGACAGAAAGTGAGGGAGTGATAGAAGCAAAGAAAGAGGGGGCAGAGAGAAAGAAAGAAAGTGAGGGGAGAGAGAGAGAGAGAGAGAGAGAGGAGGAGTCAAACCTACTTCTGTCCTCTTCTCCTTTTATTTGGTGCCACCTTTCTCTGTCCCACATTGTGATTCTGAATGTGTGTGTGTGTGTGTGTGTGTGTGTGCTGTCGCTTTTTGTGATTGATCCAACTTGGCACGTGACATGAAAGGGGGAACACACAAAAGAAGAAGATGATGATGATGAAGATTCCTGCAGAAGTTCTGACATAATTAAGACTGGAAACTGTTTCAGAAAGTTCCCATTTTATGTTTACATGGGTATGTATTATTAAAGGATGAAACATGGTCATACACACACACACACACACACACACACACACACACACACACACACACACACACACACACACATACACAAACACACAAACACACACACACTGAACACAGGAGGGCATTCCTTCATGGGGAATGGGGGGGAGAGAGAGAGAGAGAGAGATTTAAATATGATTTTCCAAAGGACAGCTGCAAAAGTCCATTGATTTGATTGGTTGGTTTGATCAAGACAAAAGGAATTTAGGAAATTATCAAACACAGAGATCCAAAGAACACCAGCATACACCTTCTTTACTGTGAGACATTAAAGGAATATAAACTCAGAACAAAAAGGACTCTCAAGAAATCGAGGATCAATCAAAACAAACCAATTTTGGGACAATAGGAATAAGCTTATGAACTAACAATACAAAATGGGGATATTTGGACATTTCCAATTTCTGTTCCAAAGTAAAATCAAATGGAGATCCTCAACAAAATCATATAAACACAAAAAAAGTAGCTTGAATCGACTATTAAAGGCTATTAAAGTACCATGCCTTCTCGTCCAACATCAGTATGTGACCTCACAAATGGGGGGGGGGTACTGTCTCTCGTCCTTTCCCTTCAGGTCTTTAAATTGAACGTGTGTGTCTCCCGTGGTCAGTCAGCCCTCCAGCACAGTTTATATGCCTCTCTCATCTTGTGTATGAGAGTCTTGAGTCTTACAAGACATGAAGTGAGTCAGATTAAAGTGGAACTCCATCTGGAGTAGCTGAAATGCAGGCACTGCTGGCCCCAGACAGATTAGAAACCAAGAAATTACTCTAAATCTAACCCTAACCCCAACTCCAACTCTAACTCTAATCCTAACCCTAACCCTAGACCCGATAACACAGTACAGTGTCTGTCTCTAAAAACGCGACTGTGTTCTTTGTGCTTGGGGCCACCAGACAGTCTAAGACGGTGTCTAAGTGTCTTGGTGTAGGGGTGTTGAAAAGTGAGTTGCAGGTAAAATGTGGAACTGTCTCATGGCTCCTGTGGACTAGACGGATGGAGCAGCCCCTTATTAAAAACTACACACATTCTCACACACACAAGTATTAGCATACGCATAATACTAACACTTTGGCTCTGTGTAGTTAAGAATTTTTTGATCCATATGAAACAACAGTTACGTATTTCTTAATAATAATTAGTAATACAGCAATAAACCCTCGCAGGGTGCTGTGTTGTGCTTTATAGGAACACATCAGAGTTTCCTAATTGTGGTCATGAGGTTTCTGTGGAACAGGATGTGTATACCTGCGGTATGTATTATTCATTAACACATCATGAGCCAGAACTCCGGCGCTAAGACGATGCAGGCGAGCTCTGTGCGGGTCTCCAGTGGTTTACACTGCTGCTAGACTCAATGTCAACTTCTTCATCACCATCATCATCATCTACTGAGGGAATTAGACGTCCCCTATAGCAGGATGTCTCTGAAAACTGCCTCTGCTGACACTATAAAACGTCGGTGTGCGAGTGTGAGGGTTAGGAATATTTTTTTCTTTTGTGTCTGTCGTTTCTCTCTGCCCAGTAGTCCCTGGTGAAGTGTGTGTTTGATGTGTTAAAGGTTTAGTAAGGATCGAGTTGCAACAGATCAGTTCTTAGTTAAATTGATACATCAGCATATTTTGATAAAAGTTGGGAAACAAACTGAGCTCCTGTCACACACACACACACACACACACACACACACACACACACACACACACACACGCACACGCACACACACAGTCTCATACAAGAGTGTGTTAAAGTCACAGTAAACCAGGCACTGTTATGACACTTAAAGGGAAATTATCCAAGAAGCCACTTTTGTGCAACTCAGCATAACCAGAGAACAAAGATTTGCAACTATGTTTAAAAATATAGGCAAATAAAAAGTTCAGAGAGAATGATGTACACGATGTCATGATTTCACACCCAGTGACATGGCAGTGGGTCAGTTCAGTGAGTTATAACTCATCTCACCACGTACATCATGCCAACTGTTCTAATAAATCAGAACAATTTGACATGTTAAACTACAAAAATCAAAAGCATAAGCATCTGTATGTTATGCTGCCAACACATTGCACCTGTTTTCCATGTTGTTAGCACTGTACCTCTTAGCGCACGTACACACACACACACACACACACACACAGTGACATATACACAGTAAGAGGAGTTTCATTGTCAGTGAGATCCTTCATGCAGTGTTTTTTGCAAGCCAAACAAAGTGTGTGTGAATGGGCAGCTAGGCTGAGGGGCAAACTCCTGGGATTAAGGGTAACATGCCCTTTTAAACTCTTGGGGTTAAGGGTAACGTGCCCTTTTAAACTTCTGGGGTTACAGGTAACGTGCCCTTTTTGAACTCCTGGGATTAAGGGTAACGTGCCCTTTTAAACTCTTGGGGTTAAGGGTAACGTGCCCTTTTAAAGTCTTGGGGTTAATGGTAACGTGCCCTTTTAAACTCCTGGGGTTACGAGTGCCCTTTTTGAACTCCTGGGATTAAGGGTAACGTGTCCTTTTAAACTCCTGGGATTGTCTGTGACAGTTTCTATTCAGACACACTTATAATCTTAGGCAGTGTTCAGTAGGTCTGTCAAGATCACTGCCTTAATTTCATATGATTAATCTTAGAAAAATAATTTTAATCCTCTTTTTGAGTTCAGAGGTCTGTTTCTCTCTCTAGTACAGTGTATGGCTGAATTAGAAGTTAAATTCTAGTCATCTTTAAATCTAGTCAACTTTAAATTAGATCAGACTACAGTACCCATCCTTTAGAAAATATATTTTAACTACTCATAAGGTGTTTCAGTGTCAAAGTTATGAACAAAGCATATAACTGAAAAATTAACAAAGTCCATGCAAGAATTCTCCCGTCTTTTGAGTCTTCAGAAATTGAATACCTGATAGTCCAGGGCAAAGTAGAGTGGGGAGAATGACTCTCCGTGGTGGTGTGAAGGGACCGGCTCTAGCTCCGCCCACAGCGGACACCAGGCCAGTCACGTTTATTGGGAAGTACAACAACATCTGGCCCATCTGTGTGAACACTTTTAATCACCTTCCTGCTCCGAGAAAACAGGTGGGTAATTCATGACTCCATGGAATTAGTGAAGGACACAGAAACAAAGAGCCTGCTCGTCTCTGTCCGCACACTGAAGCACTAGTCCATGACGTCATCTCTGTCCACACACTGATAGAACATGTTATGGTGCCATCTTGTGGATGAAAACACTATAGCTTTACTAAGAGACAAATATAAGTGAAGAAAGACATCAGGTCAGACTCCCACCTGCCCTCTCTCGGGGAAATAGACTGACCTGTTACTCCAGGTGGTCTCTGGTAATGTTGAGAAAATTTGTTTTTGCTTAGCAATAACATTAGCAAAAGTATATTTTGCTCATCAGTAAATGTGTTATTAAAATTAGATATACAATTGTTAATTGTATATGGATTGTATGTGGAGCTTTAAGCTATATATTTTGAGAAGGGCTATACAGCCTATTGTTGCATCAGAAAATACTTTGGTCTAAGGCAAGTGTTAGACTCTTGTGAAGTGTCTGTAGAATATGTTCTATACTGATAAGCTCCACAGAAGGTCACTTGCACCAACTGCCTGTAAGGACACCCTATCAGGTTGAGACACCGTGACCATGAAATAATGCAAAGTCATGCATGCACGTTGAGAACTCTATGTATGACCATGCAAGTGGACTGAAGGGGTGGAGCATTAGTATATAAACCTGCTTGTTACCAGTACATTTTGGATCTCTCTGATGTAAATGAGATCCCCGGAGATATCTGTTTTAATAAAGGCCTTTTTGCAATTGCAATAATTTTGGTATGTTGTCAACCCCTAACATTAACAAAGGGAAACTTTAGAGGTGCTGACAGGATTAGACTGCACTGTGGTCAAATCACACCCTGATAGATGTTATTGATCTGAAGAACAGGCATCACCACGAAAGCCTGATGAATATTCATAGTTATGTAAATAAAGTTATGTAAATTACCTGTGAGAACTGACCATGTTCTTATTTGGATCATAAAATATTCTAAACTTTATTGTAACTATACAACAAATTTGTGTTTAATTTTTACATACTTTACATACATTTATATACTACTTCTGTACTTTATATTTGATGTATTTTATGTTAGTCTAAATACTGAAAAGGTCAGATTTATTTGGCTGAGAACATAATTCTCTCTCAGTCTCCACTTAATAATTGTGCTCAATTCAACTTATAGATACACTGCCAAGTGTTCCCTCTAGAGGGCGCTAGACTCGTTCAGTGTTTGTGCTTCCAGAAGTGTAGCTTTGATGATCACTAGTGACTCATTGATCACTAGCCCTGCCAAAGGAGCACTAGACTTCAGTCAGTCAACCTGCAAGAGTGGTGTAAGGAGGATACGCGCGCACACACACACACACACACACACACACACACACACACACACACACACACACACACACATACCTCACACACACACACACACACACACACACACACACACACACACACACACACATACCTCACACACACACACACACATACCTCACACACACACACACACACACACACACACACATACCTCACACACGCACACACACACACACGCACGCACGCACGCACGCACGCACGCACGCACGCACGCGCACACACACACACACACACACACACACACACACACACACACACACACACACACACACACACACAAGAGACCACTAAGAAGGAATCACATGCAGCCATCAGGGAGACCAATCAAGAAGAGACACACACTTATAAGGTCTTAGTCTCTATTTACACACCCAAGGTTGTTGTATTGTACACAACAAGCAACATGATTACACACAATAAAATAATGGCGCATTTCCACTAGGGCCTACTTGGCGCGGTACGGTTCGATTCGCGACGGTTTGTGAGTGTTTCCATTAGTACCAGGTCCCGGTTAGCCGGTACTTTCGGGTACTATTTTTGTACCAACTCGCTCGAGGTTCTAACCGTTCCGAAGCGGTACAGTTCTGTGACGTGGAGGAACAGCATGACACTGATTGGCCAGGGAGTGTCGTCACAGGTTGCGTCAGGAGAGCGACTCCTCCGCTATGCTATGGACTCCTCAGCCATTTTTAAAACCCAAGGAGAGAAGTCTGTTCCCTGGTCAAACGCCGAGGTACAAACCTTTCTGTTAATAATCAGCGATCAAAAAATCCAGGGCGAACTGGACGGGGCCACTAGAAATGTAAAGGTTTTTAGCGAGGTTTCCGCGCTAATGGCCACTCATGGCTACCAGCGGTCCATTCAGCAGTGCCGGTCGGTCCAAGCTAAAAAAGCTTAACGCGATTACCGGGCGGTGAAGGACCATAACGGACGCAGCGGAGCAAACCGCAAAGACTGGAAATGGTTCCAGCAAATGGATGTTATACGGTCACCGGCCAGCCAGTAACGGAAGAGAAAACGTGCTGGACAATGTCGGTGCTGGAGGCCACGGAGAATGGTGAGTGTATTGTGATTTCAGTTTTACTAGGCTCGTAAAAGATGTAATATGAACGTAATATGAACGCATCTATTGTAAACGCAGGAATTTAGAGCTGTGTTTGTAGTTAATGTTACCACCACAGTCACTACTGTACAATAGCTAGCTCTTAGCCTTGCTAGTTGCTAGTTAGCTGTAGCCATAAACACAGCATGAGCAGCGATGACGTGCTACACATTTTGTGCAGTTACGCTACATTGTTGTTGCTTTCACGGGAATGCTTGTGTTTAATATTTGTTATTTTTTATGTTCAAGATTCCCCTTCCACTGACGAGGCGAGCGGAGTTGGCGGAAAATGTTTCCTTCAACCGGGCTTTCCTCGGGCTGCTTGGCGAACTTGTGAACACCATGCGAGACAGACGCCAGTAAACGCACACAAAATGTTGCTTGTAGTACTATAAATATTTATTTCATATAAAGCTATACGTATATATTTGCTTTTTGCACTTTTTTTTAACTATAACTATATTATTTACATATGTTGTACTTTAAATATCTATATTTCATAATAAAGTTTGATTTCATTTGATTGTATGACTGATGCTTTTTATGCAGGGTGTGTTCAGCCTGTTTGAGTAATACCAAATTATTATCAATAATTAGAGCAACCACATACAATAATGAAGATAAAGATAAATAAGATACAATAATGCTATGTGTTAAGGGGCATCGACAGGTGTTGTGGTCGCATACAAATGATGTCACGACACTACAACCCACGTGCCAACAGCGACTCCACCCACATTGGGGTGGTTCACCATTGTAATGGAAACACAACGCGACCGTACCGTTCCATTGCGACCCGTATAGAACCGTACCGCGCCAAGCAGGACCTAGTGGAAATGCGCCATAAGTGACCCCAGGCTTTAAAAAAGACGGCAGTGAACTCATAACTGTCATGGTCCCATCTCAATATCCCCATGAAGCATCTGAATCCAGTATGCACTGAAGTACGGAGAAGTCACCATGTCTCAGAGCAGGGACAGCGGTGTCCACTGGGACCTGCTGGTAGCGCTGGACACACTGGTGGCACTGGTGGGTCTGTCCCTGCTTCTGGTGCTGGTTGGCTAGCAGAGCTTCAGTCACTTTCGGAGGAGGACACAGGAGGAACATTCAGCAGAACCTGCACAGACAACAGACCCATCACACATGGTGCGGATCAGCTAGACAAACCGTCCCCAAGGAGGACAGCACAGGTAGCAGTGGCTGCCCAATATACATCCTATATACATAATGACTGGATTACATGCAAAATGATACCACAATATTTATCATCTTCCAGAACCCTTCAGGACTCAGTACAAATCACAGAAGTAAAAAGAGAGACAGAAGGAGGGAAGAGAGAGAGAGAAAGTGAGAAAGGTGGAGAGAGAGAAAGAGAGAAAGTGGGGGAGAGAGAGAGAGAAAGTGGGAGAAAGAGAGATAGGGAGGCATAGAGAGAGAGAGGGAGAGAGAGAGACAGAGGGAGAAGGAGAGATGGAGAGAGAGAGAGAGAGAGAGAGAGGGAGGCATGGAGAGGGAGAGGTAGAGAGAGAGAGAGAGAGAGAGAAAGTGGGAGAGAGAGAGAGGGAGACAGACAGAGATAGAGGGAGGGAGGCATAGAGAGAGAGAGAGAGAGAGAGAGAGAGAGAGAGAGAGAGAGAGAGAGAGAGAGAGATGGAGAGGTATCTCACTGTAGTTTCTATGCCATGCATGATCTTGTGGTTCCCCCAGTAGATCAGAGAGCTGCTTCACTCCTGAGTCTCCTGGTTCATTGTAGTCCAGGTTCAGCTCTCTGAGGTGTGAGGGGTTGGTCCTCAGAGCGGCAGCCAGAGCAGCACAGCCTTCCTCTCCAATCCTGCAGTTCATCATTCTGTAGTAGATACATTTCTGAGTAAGTACAACCGCATGAGAGCATGAATAACAACCAACATTAAACAACTCACTGTAGTTTCTCTAGTTTACACTGTGGGTCCATCAGCAGAGCAGAGAGCTGCTTCACTCCCGCGTCACCAAACGTATTGTCAGTCAGGTTCAGCTCTCTCAGGTGTGAGGGGTTTCTCCTCAGAGCTGAACACAGAGCAGCACAACCGTCCTCTCCAAAGTGACAAAAGCAAAGCCTGCAGAGTGAAGAAGGGTTTCTTACACTCTTTCCACACAAACACACACAGATTAAACGTGCTCTCTCCTTCAGATCAACCTGAACTTGATTAGCTTTAATGGCGTCACAGAACGTATGGCAATAGTGTAATAAAAGACACTTTAGCTGAACATTTAGAAGAAATAAACACAATAGGAGAAATAAAAGAGTAAAACTCACACACACTTCACCAGGCAAAATAATGCACTGCAAAACTAAATAAATATTTCTAAACACTGGGTGTATCTGCAAAGTAGGGGTGGGTATCACCACTGATTTCCCATTTCGATTCGATTTCGATTCACAAGGTCCCGATTCAATTCGATTTTCGATTCGATCCGATTCAATATCGATTCTTGTAGGGACATTTCAGTTACAATAAAAAGTGTAGTTTGAATGTGAAATGTTGTAATGATACAAGGAACACTCAAACTTTATTAAAATGTATTAAGATATTAGTGTTTATACTGTGAACAACAGTTACATTCTTTTTTTAATATCAATTAATGCACACTCTTCCACATAGCTCCTTTACCAGAAAAGGCATTGAAAGCGGTTTTGAACAGCCTTTTAAAGTGCAAATTAAGTTTTTTTTTTTTTTTTTTTACATGTAACAAAAACATTTATGAACATAGTTCTGAATATTGTAAACATTAAGGTCCAAAAACTAAGATTTATTCATGACTGGTTTTTGACATCTTGGAGATTGTCAAATTTTTCTGCAAGAAAAGGAGCTGATCAACATGTTGAGGAGTGAGACAGCTCCTTTTTGCAGTAACAATACTACTGTTGAGAAAACTTCACAGCTTTATACTTGACGCGTCGTGACCGGCGTGAGGGTCCGCGCACCGAAAACGACGTAAATCATACACTTTTAAAAGGTGAAATTCAAGCACTTCCGTTAGTTTTTGGCACGGGGAGAACTTGTAGATAGTTTAATCGCAAATGCCTTCTCTAGTGGAGTTTGTTTGGGTTCTGGTCAGAATGGTGTCGCGTTAAATTGGGTTCTGGTTTTTTGAATATCAGGATGGTGTCGCGTTAAATGATTTCTCAGATTTGTGGTATTCCCACAATATTTCACCTCCATGTTGCACAGTTTACACACGGCTGTGCTTTTATCCAACTCTTCCCTACCATCATGGTTTCTGAATCCAAAATTTAACCATACATCTGCAGGGTTGCCAACTTTTCAAGATCGCTTGGAGTGAGATTTGAACCTGGAGGGGGTGGCGGTGTAAAATGGACACAAATTAAGTATTATATCGCGATCGATTGCTCGCCAGTGGTTGGCACCAGAGTGAACTAGTAACTCATTGAATCATAGATGTGGATCAGAGGTACATTTTTTTACTCTTGCTGCAGCCACGCTTAACTGATCACCCAGCCAAGTGGCGGTGCTCAAGAAAAAAAAGGATGATCTCGCGAGATAAAACGCGAGACGTTAAAACGGTACACATATGCGGGGAAAATTGGCTATCCCTGTGTACCCCTGTACCCTGTGTGTCTGTGCCTGTAGTCTCCCTCCCTCTGTCTTTGTCCCTGTTCCACTGTCTGTTGTCCATCATTCTGCTCGGTCCCGGTCTGTCCTGTCCCCTCTCCTGTCTCGTCTCCCTTTGTTCCCCGCATGGTTCTCATGTCAGTGCTTGTGTG
The DNA here is from genome assembly GCF_052324685.1 of Brachyhypopomus gauderio. NCBI lineage: Eukaryota > Metazoa > Chordata > Actinopteri > Gymnotiformes > Hypopomidae > Brachyhypopomus > Brachyhypopomus gauderio. The sequence continues at coordinate 45,179 of NW_027506871.1, forward strand.
TGCTGATGTGTGTTGAGCTTAAGGACCGTACAGGTGTACATGAATCAATTCCACATAAAAACATGCACAACTAAGCAGGACTATGAAAAACATCAGTAATATCTGGTGCTGGTTTGTGCAGTGCACTGGGATGTAAGGATGCCAATGCTGGAGTAATTAATGGTTAATTAATTAATGGCTAATAATTAAATGGCAGTTAATATTCTGGCTGTGCAGTTTTGAACTGTGTAAATGTGAAAGATCCCTCATTGATTCTAAAGTACAGTGTACTGTATGGATAATCCTGTCAAATATGAGATACTGGAAATGGTTTTCGCCTTATTATAAATAATAAATACAAAGCATTGACAGAGTGGAGATATTTAGCTGGTCTCCATAAAGAAAATGTTTTACAACTCAAACCAACTAAGATTGAAAGTGGGTATGTGTACATCCAGAATAAATAAAAAAACTGATGGTCTCACCACAGTCTTTCCAGTTTACAGCGTGGATTTTGCAGTCCAGCGGAGAGCTTCTTCACTCCTGCGTCCTGCAGGTAATTGACGGTCAGTGCCAGCTCTCTCAGACTTGAGGAGGTTGAGCTGAGAGCTGAGGCCAGGATCTCACAGCTTCTCTCCGTGAGACCACAACTGCCCAGTCTAGAAGATACACACCCCCAGTCCACAATTAACTTTTGTGTATTGATTAACAATTTTTACAATGTATTTCTATGCATTTGTTTTACTGTAGTTTAAGCTTCAAAATTCATAAATACTCCCTTACGATAAAGAGACTATATGGTTAGGGATAGGGTAAAAGAGACCACAGGGCACTGACGCAAGATTCTCAAGTCTACATTGTGGATCCTCCAGTAGAGGAGAGAGCTGCTTCACTCCTGAGTCTCCTGGTTTATTGTCATTCAGGTCCAGCTCTCTGAGGTGTGAGGGGTTTTTCTTCAGAGCTGAACACAGAGCAGCACAGCCTTCCTCTGTAATACTGCAGCCAGACAGACTGTAGAGAGAAGGAGAAAAACACCTCAGTGTATTTACAACTCACACAGGAACAACGCAAACAAACTTTATCTGTCTCGCTCTCAACATAATGATAGATTTATTGGTAATTAGTATTCAAGTATAAAGATAAAACAGGAATAAATCTATAAAACTGACATCTTAGTAAAATGTTCATAGTCAGCATGTATACATCGCAGATTAAACAAAGTCAGAAATTCAACTGACTGGGATGTTAGAATTTGGTGTTTGGGCACAAACTATGACTGTAACTAAATGGATTCCTTTATGGTTTTGGATACTATAAAGGTATGTCAGCCATTTTGAAATGACTGAATTTCAAAATTGATTTCTAGAGTGATTATGAGAGAACTACAATTTACAACAATGCACTCATTGTTTATGGACTCACTGTAGTTTCTCCAGTTTAAAGTGTGGATCCTCCAGTATATCAGAGAGCTGCTTCACTCCGGAGTCACCCAGTACATTGTCACCCAAGTTCAGCTCTCTCAGGTGTGATGAGGGGTTTTTCTTCAGAGCTGAACACAGAGCAGCACAGCCCTCCTCTCCAATACTGCAGCCAGAGAGACTGTAGAGAGGATAAAAACTGCATATAGCTCAACAACACCACAGTTCCTGAGACAGTTACGGATACTGGCAGGTTTGAGCAGGGTTCTGATATGGTTGTGATGGTCTTTGTGTACGTATATGTGCAGGGATGGCCAAGAGGCTGGTTCTTATTTAGACTGTTTTTGTACTTTTGTTGTATACCAAGCTCATGCCATCTGTGTGTGTGTGTGTGTGTGTAGTGTGCTGTTTGAACTTGTATGTTGGGTGCAGTGTGTGTGAAGTGTGCTGTGTGATCCTGTGTGGATCAGGATTCTGATATTGTCGTGATGAGACTGTGTGTAGTGTGCTATGTGTGTGGAGAACTGTACTTTGGGTCTTACACTGTACACGTCCCCAGGATTTTAGGAAACAATTAAATGTCTGATTTTCTGATACAGTGGGAACACTGAGCTGATGTGCCAAACTATCTTCAAAAATCATCTTTAAAAATCAAGAACATAACCTACATCCACTGAAACCAGTGATCTCACCTTAATCCTTCCAGTTTACAGTGTGGAGTCTCCAGTCCAGCAGAAAGCAGCTTCACTCCCGAGTCCTGGAGTCCACTGAAACTGAGGTCCAGCTCCGCCAGACTTGAGAAGTTTGAGCTCAGAACGGAGGCCAGATGAGAACAGCTTTCTTCTGAGAGTTTACAGTGACTGAAACTGGAAGAAACAAAGATGAAATAATCAGAATAAAGAGAGTCTCTCTCTCTCTCTCTCTCTCTCTCTCTCTCTCTCTCTCTCTCTCTCTCTCTCTCTCTCTCTGTGTGTGTGTGTGTGTGTGTGTGTGTGTGTGTGTGTGTGTGTGTGTCTCACATACAAGATGAATAAGAAGTGACACTGACTCCGATCCTAGTCAGGTGGATCAGTTAGTCAACATCTTTTTACAACTTGTGTGTGTCTGTGTTGTCAAATGTCAGAGAGTAAGAGACCCGTCACGGTAAAGCCCCTGACCCTTTGGGGGTGTGAAGGTGTAGTCCGCGTCCATATACAGGTGCATCTCAATAAATCTCAAGAACATCATTAAAATCATAATTTATAAAAATAAAAAAAAAGTGAAACCCATATATTAAATAGATTCATGGCAAATATGCCATGCCTCATTGATGCAGTAATTCATGCAAAAGGAGTCCAGACCAAGTATTGAGTGTACTTTACATGCTTTTCAGTAGGCTAACATTTCTGAATTAAAAAATATTTTTCTCAGTTGGTCATTTTCTTCCGAGATAATGATTTTGGGTTTTCATTGGCTGTAAGCCATAATAATGAACATTAACAGAAATAAACACATGAAATAGATCACTATAGGTCATGAATCTATATAATATATGCATTTCACTCTTCTGCGCATTCTTGCAACTGTGCACTCGCGAGGCCGAGGAGGAGGGCCTGGCTGGGTTCTACAGAGAGCTGGCAGATCAAACAAACTCCACCCCCAGCTCCACGAGCAGGATACAACAGATTATCAGGTTATCACTTCCTGCCCTCCCCCGTCGAAATACCAGAGAAGACTTTCCTCTTCCCTCCTCGGAGGGAGAAATTACAGAGTAAACTAGCACCTCAGAAGGCACCAGCATGAGGAGCTGCACCTTCTCAGAGGTCGAGGAGGAGTTGGAGGCTGAGGAAGAACTCTTCTCCCAAGGCTCCCCCCCTGGGTGCCGCCCCCCCCGGGGTTCCAACGTCGAAGAACGCCTCCTAGTGAGGGCACGAGGAACTGCACGAGGACCCAAAGCCAGCGTGCGTCCCAGGGTGACGTTTCAGGAGCATGACAGTGCCCCTACAGTACCAAACACTGGCGCTCGCACCAAAGGTCCTGATGGGGGACCAAGAGGGAAGCCGTCAGTCCCAACACCCGTCACCCCAGGACTGCCAACCCCGCCAGCCCCAACACCCGTCACCCCAGGACTGCCAACCCCGCCAGCCCCAACACCCGTCACCCCAGGACTGCCAACCCCGCCAGCACCAACACCCGTCACCCCAGGACTGCCAACCCCGCCAGCCCCCACACCCGTCACCCCAGGACTGCCAACCCCGCCAGCCCCAACACCCGTCACCCCAGGACTGCCAACCCCGCCAGCCCCAACACCCGTCACCCCAGGACTGCCAACCCCACCAGCCCCAACACCCGTCACCCCAGGACTGCCAACCCCGCCAGCCCCAACACCCGTCACCCCAGGACTGCCAACCCCACCAGCCCCAACACCCGTCACCCCAGGACTGCCAACCCCGCCAGCCCCAACACCCGTCACCCCAGGACTGCCAACCCCGCCAGCCCCCACACCTGTCACCCCAGGACTGCCAACCCCGCCAGCCCCAACACCCTTCACCCCAGGACTGCCAACCCCACCAGCCCCAACACCCGTCACCCCAGGACTGCCAACCCCGCCAGCCCCAACACCCGTCACCCCAGGACTGCCAACCCCGCCAGCCCCAACACCCGTCACCCCAGGACTGCCAACCCCGCCAGTCCCACATCCGTTACCCCAGGACTGCCAACCCCGCCAGCCCCAACACCCGTCACCCCAGGACTGCCAACCACACCAGTCACAGGGCATCAGGCGTGGAGGTCTGGGACTCCATTCCAGTTTGTGTTTTTGTCTGTCCTGGTTTTTCTCCCTAATCCCCTTTTCCCTTTTCTGCCCCTTGTTGTTAATGCACCTGTGTGTGTTTTTGTGATTGTCTCTATGCTTTGGTCCAACGTCTTTGCCCCTGTCTTCCCAGAGAGGTTGTTCGGAGCTGTTTCATTTGTTCATGTAAGCGAATAAAGCTGTGTATGTGAAGATTACTCGTCTCCACATCCTGCCACAACTCATGTTACAAGAACATTGAGTATTGTAAATACCTATCTATCTATCTATTGGAACTAAATTGTGCAGTGGATTTCCAAGCAAAGTGTATCATATCATTCCTTTACATTGAGGAATAATATATGGATAATATATTAATTTAAATGAACATTTGCACTGGATAGAAGCACGTCAAGTCAACAACTCACTTTAACTTCTCAATTTTGCAATTTGGATTCTTCAGCAGAGAAGATAGCTGCTTCACTCCTGAGTCCCCCAGGTGAGTGCCACCCAGGTTCAGCTCTCTCAGGTGTGATGAGGAGTTTTTCTTCAGAGCTGAACACAGAGCAGCACAACCTTCCTCTCCAATACTGCAGCCAGAGAGACTGTAGAGAAAAGAGGATAAACATTGCATATAGCTCAATAGCTACACACAGTTCCCGAGAAAGTTAAAAATACTGGTGTTTTGAGCAAGATTCTGATATTGTCATGATCAGCCTGTGTGTAGTGCACTATGTGAGTGGAAAAGTGTACTTTAAGTGTACTTACACTGTATTAAATGTCTGATACGGTGGGAACACTGAGCTGATGTGCCAAATTATCGCCAACACAGATATATGTTCTTTCAAAAATCAAGAACATAACCTACATCCACTGAAACCAGTGATCTCACCTTAATCCTTCCAGTTTACAGTGTGGATTCTCCAGTCCAGCAGAAAGCAGCTCCACTCCTGAGTCCTGCAGGTCACTGGAACTGAGGTCCAGCTCTGAAAGACTTGCGGAGTTTGAGCTCAGAGCTGAAGCCAGAACTGTGCAGATTTCCACTGTGAGATTACACGATTTCAACCTGGGAAAACACATTAATATTCAGCACTATATTACCTATATATTAGCACTATAAGACACAGACATACTCAATAATCTAATAAATCACTAGGTAAAAAGTAAAGGCATAAATCTTTTTCAGTCAAACATGCATGCGCAGTGCTACTGTATATTTGAGATGTTCCACACTTATCAGTAACTCACGTTAGTTTCTGTAGTTTACAGTGTGGATCCTCCAGTAGAGCAGAGAGCTGCTTCACTCTCATGTTTCTGCTGCTGCTCACACTGAACTGCCTTAAATGTGAAGTGTCACATACCCTACAAAGAGCAATTGTTTTTAAACTTAAATACATTTTTAAATGTTTAGATCTGTTTAACCTACTATGTGTGTACTATGTGTGAAAAGGAATACAGTGAATCAGTAACTCACTGTAGTTTCTCCAGTTTACAGTGTGGATCCTCCAGTAGAGCAGAGAGCTGCTTCACTCCTGAGTCTCCTGGTTTATTCCAGTTCAGATTCAGTTCTCTCAGGTGTGAGGTGTTTTTCTCCAGAGCTGAACACAGAGCAGCATAGCCTTCCTCTCTAATACTGCACCCAGACAGCCTGCAGTGAAATAACACACACACACACACACACACACACACACACACACACACGCACACACACAGCACTATATATATATATATATATTATATATATATATGTATATACTGTGTATATACTTGCTCAAGGGCACCTAGCTGGGTGTTGAACCCACAACCCTCCAATCACAAGACCAGCTCCCTAAATCTTGGAGATGCTCTTGCTGCTTTTCCCAGATGGATGGGCCACCTTCTTCCTGAAGTCCTCACATGTCTCCTTTCCTCTCTGCATTGCTTATCTGTGTGCTTTACACCTTTGCACAATCTTGTTTTGATTGGCTTCCTCCCCCTTGTAATCAGTGTGGCTCAAATCTTTTTGATTGATCTTCTTAATTAATTACTTGAACACTCACATGTGTTTCACCAGAATCTTTAACCTAATTGACTTCACCAGTGCAGCTGTGGTTCATCTACTTTTGCACTCTACTCTGATTCCTTGTTTCATGTAGTCTGCTGGCAACTCACACATTCCCCTCACAACAAGTACATGGAATTGATTAACATACACCTGACATTTCATATACAAAACTGGTGATGATAAAATAAGAGAATCATAATAACAGAAAGATCTAAACTACTCAAGGAGTTCACAAACTTTGAAGTAATGCTGCATATGTATGTATATAACCACACACTCACAAATATGTATTTGTGTGTGTGTCTGTAAATCAATAACTCACTGTAGTTTCTCCAGTTTACAGTGTGTATCCTCCAGTAGATCAGAGAGCTGGGTCACTCCTGAGTCTCCTGGTTCATTGTAGTTCAGGTTCAGCTCTCTCAGGTGTGAGGGGTTTTTCTTCAGAGCTAAACACAGAGCAGCACAGCCTTCCTCTGGAATACTGCAGTCAGACATCCTGTATGTGTACACACACACACACACACACACACACACACACACACACGCAAAACATCAAACTCAATTTTGTATGTGAATATAAGTGTAAACCTCATTTTTGTTTTATTTGATTTGTTATGTACTTCTACTTACCTGTTTGCATCTTGAATTTAGCTTGTTTGTTAACTAAATTAATATATTCATCCTGGGCAATCGTGGATATTAATACTCAATAAAATCTGAAACTCACTGTAGTTTCTCCAGTTTACAGTGTTGATTCTCCAGTAGATCAGAGAGCTGCTTCACTCCCGAGTCTCCTGGTTTATTGTAGTTCAGATTCAGCTCTCTCAGGTGTGAGGGGTTTTTCTCCAGAGCTGAACACAGATCAGCACAACCTTCCTCTCTAATACTGCAGCCAGACAGACTGTAGAGAGAAAACAAGACAAGACACACAGATACAATATTTACATTTCAATAACATTCCAAAAACATTTCAGTTGTCAATGGTTTTAACCACCTTCCTTGTAGCTCAAATATATCCATTAAGCAACGAACTGTAATGTACAACATTCAACATATAGAAATTCAAAAAGCAGATAATAGTCCAAACATATGTAGGGTATGTACACAGAAAAAAAGAGAAAGAGTAAAAATATGAGACACACACACACACACACACACACACACACCAACATATACACACACAAACATACATATGGGTGGGTGTGTGTGTGTCTGTAAATCAGTAACTTACAGTAGTTTCTCCAGTTTACAGTGTGGATCCTCCAGTAGATCAGAGAGCTGCTTCACTCCTGAGTCTCCTGGTTTATTCCAGTTCAGGTTCAGCTCTCTCAGGTGTGATGGGTTTTTCTTCAGAGCTGCACACAGAGCAGCACAGCCTTCCTCTGTAATACTGCAGTCAGACATCCTGTATGTGTACACACACAGACACACACGTTTGTGAACCAACTGAACATGGTAAAAAAAAAACATTAAAAAAATCTTATGACATGAACATGGAAATGTCAAGAGTGTAAAACCTTCCACATAATGGACAGAATAACAATAAACAAAATGAGGTGGTTACAGGTGTACCCTCCTCTCTGCAGAACTCCACCAGTTGAGAGAGATTGGAAAAACCCCTCACATCTGAGAGAACAATGACCATGTTTGGGTGGTTTATACTCCCTAAGTGTCAGAGATTATTTAGAACTGCATATACAAGGCACATGGACAGATGAGAGGCTCCAGAAACAGTGATCAAAGACAACTGGATCCCACTGGATTACAACGGATGACACGTGTCATGGCAAACCAACCAGATATGGTGATCATAGACAAGACGGAGAAAACAGCAGAGGAAACAGATGTGGAAGTCTCATGTGATGAAAAGGTTAAAGGTTAAAGGGAATTTGAAACAGTGACTGAAAGAGGAAAATAAAATATCTGACCAACCACAGGATTTGTTTCAAACACACACACACAAACCTTGAGAATTTCTACAAGTCTCTCTAAAACAGGGGTACTCAAATAGAAATGATGACGGGCCACACTTTATTTTTTCAATCACTGAAGGGGCTGGTTGGGGAGGGGGGGGGGTGGCGAACGTAAACTGTCGACGGGGTGGGTGGCGAACGCATTTGGGCGTCTGCTACCTGTTTGTTGTTGCCATAAAGGCAATCCCCGGCATCGTCTTGAGAACACTTTTCAAAACAGCTCGTGGGCCAGAAATAGCCCGTGGGCCGCATGGGCTCTAAAATATTCATTCAAGTGATATAATATATACAATAAATTAGTATGAGTGAGTGCGTGATTTGCATCCATGTAAAGATGATCTCACCTCAGTGTCTGCAGTTTGCAGTTTGGATTCATCAGTCCAGCAGAGAGCAGCTTAACTGCTGAATCTGGTAGTTTATTGTCACTCATGTCCAGCTCTCTCAGACGTGACAAGCTTGATCGGAGTGCTGAGGACAGGATTGTGCAGCTTTCCTCTGAGAGCCAACAATTACACAGTCTGGCAAAGAAATGATGATGCATCAGGACACCGAGACACCACATCAAAACACACACAAAACATCAAGCAAATATGAGATATGACGACAGAGGTCCATATTACAAACTGGCTAATGAGTCCAGTTTATGTCAGTAGTCTATAGCTGCCCTGTCCTGTGTGTGTGTTCGTTATGTTTCTCACTGGTCCTAGTCGTACTTGTGTCGGATTTTGACGGATCAAAAAATCCAATACCAATACCGTCAAATGCCAGTAAATGTTTATGATTAAATAAATATACCAACTTGGCTTTCCTGGATGCTTTGAGCACTGGCAGCAGTCTCAGAAGACAGTCCTCTGTAGGCATGTATTTATGCAAATCAAACTCATCCAGGTCTTCATCTGAGCCAAGCATGACGTATGCCACAGCCGACCACTTTGCCGGAGGGAGATGTGCCCCGCGGAGAGAAAAATAACTTGTCCTGTTCACATACTTCAGCACTTCCTGCACTAAGGAATGATCATTCAGCTCCTTCAGACAGTGGAGCAGTTCGACTGCTTTCTCTGGCGAGAGATCCTCCCCAATTTTCTTTTTAATGTACTCAACGAGTTTCAGTTTGCACTGAGAGCCATTTCCTCTCTGTGTTAGTATGCCTCGTAATAGGGTCTGATTGGACTCCAGTGAGAGACCCAGAAGGAAGCGGAGGAAAAGGTCCAGGTGCCCATTCTCACTCTGCAAGGCCTTGTCCACTGCACTCTTGAGAAAGTCATACATTGTTGGCTTGTTGATCAAATCAGAGAGATCAGTGGGACCCTTTTTTGTCACAGTTTTGTTGATGAAGGACAGAAAGACAAACAATGCAGCCAGAAACTCCTGAACACTCAGATGTACAAAGCTGAACACCTTTCCCAGGTGCAGCCCAAACTCCTCTCTGAAGATCTGGGTACATACTCCTGAGTACACGGACACTTCTCTAACATCAATGCCACACTCTCTCAGGTCTTCTTCATAGAAGATCAGGTTGCCTTTTTCCAGCTGTTCAAAGGCCAGTTGCCCCAGTATCAAAATGATCTTTCTGGTCTGATCAGGATTAAAGTCATATCTCCCATGGTACTTTCTGTCCCTGTGTTTGATCTGAAAGATCAGGAAGTGTGTGAACATCTGAGTCAGAGTCTTGGGGATCTCTCCACTCTCTGCTTCACCCAACATCCTCTCTAGAACAGTGGCTGAAACCCAACAGAAGACTGGAATGTGGCACATGATGTAGAGACTTCTTGATGACTTAATGTGTGAGATGATTTTATTGGCCAGGATCTGATCCCTGATCCTCTTCCTGAAGTACTCCTCTTTCTGAGGGTCACTGAACCCTCGAACCTCTGTTACCAGGTCAACGCAGTCAGGAGGGATCTGATTGGCTGCTGCTGGTCGAGAGGTGATCCAGAGGAGAGCAGAGGGAAGCAGATTCCCCTTGATGAGGTTTGTCAGCAGCACATCCACTGAGGTCGACTCCATTACATCCCACAAACTCTCATTGTTATGGAAATCTAGAGGAAGTCGACATTCATCCAGACCATCAAATATGAAAATGACCTTGTACGCATCACTGTCTATTAATTGTATTTCTTTTATTTGTGGAAAAAAGCAGAAAAGAAGCTCCATCAGACTGAGGTTTTTTTGCTTCATTAAATTCAGCTCCCTAAAAGGAAGTGGAAATATGAAGCAGACATCCTGATTGGCTCTTCCTTCGGCCCAGTCCAGAATGAACTTCTGCACAGAGACTGTTTTTCCAATTCCAGCAATCCCTCTTGTGAGCACAGTCCTAACTGGTTCATCTTGTTCCGTTAAGGGTTTAAAGAGATTGTTGCAGTCGATGGGTGTGTCTTCTATTGCTGGTCTCCTGGATGCTGTCTCAATCTGTCTCACCTCATGTTCATTATTGACCTCTCCACTCCCTCCTTGTGTGATGTAGAGCTCTGTGTAGATCTCATACAGAAGGTTTGAGCATCCGTGCTCTGAGAGGCCTTCATTAATTTTTTTACATTTCTTCATTAGCAAGCATTTGTGTTTTTGTTTATACTGAATGATCAAATCTGATAAGCAGACAGAAACAGAACAAATAAAAATTAATATATGGTAATACTGAATATCAAATTCAGAATTACATCCTAACACTCAGTGTATGCCATTATTACAATATTATGATATTCTACATATCACTGTGCAACATTTTATGCAGTCCACCTTCATTCATAAAACACTAACTACAGTAAAAGAGACAAACTTCCTCCATACCTGAAATGGATTAAAGTGAACTGCCGTAAGTACTGAAATATTCTGGTACTAATAATTTGTAGTCAACATGCACACACACAAAAACATGTGCACGCTCAAACACATACACACACAAAAGGGTGTGCACTGTAAGCAAAAAAAATCTTGAGATTTTCTGGGATTTTGTCAGTAACGATAGCTTGGTAGTTATGCTAGCATGTGTAGTTATGCTAGCATGTGTAGCTATGCTAGTTTGTTTAGCTATGCTAACTTGTGGTGTGGTAACTTCATTCCTAAACTAGTACACTGAATGCACACTCATGCACATGAACAGTAGTCTACCCACTACTGTAAAGTGTACTCAAATGAACAGTAGTCTACCCACTACTGTAAAGTGTACTCAACTGAACAGTAGTCTACCCACTACTCTAAAGTGTACTCAAATGAACAGTAGTCTACCCACCACTGTAAAGTGTACTCAACTGAACAGTAGTCTACCCACTACTGTAAAGTGTACTCAACTGAACAGTAGTCAATGTCCAACCTTCATGCGTGAGCGCGCACACACACACACACACACACACACACACACACATACACACACACACACACACACACAAACACACACACACACACACACACAAATACCTTCTGAGAGAGCCGTAATGTCAGCAGAGCGCCTGTCCTGAGCTGCACAGCAGGTGGAATCTTTAGTTTCTGCACCTGCAGGCAGACGTGAGATCTGTAATAACTTCCACACTGCACTGAAAACTCAACACACTAAAAACAAGCTTCCAAAACAGGAGAATAACTCCAGTGAAGATGGTACGTAGACTGATTATAGTTACAATATTTAGGCTATACTTCTCATTTTATGTGAAAGAAAAAAATTGAAATGGACAGACTCAGTAATTTATAAACTACAAACCTTGAAACATGTACACTGGGCCTTGAAAATAATTCCCATGAAGCTGAGGAGCACAGACATTCCCTCCAGTCTGAGCTGTGATGTTGGTCTGGACCTGACCACTCTGAGCTGTGCTGTTGGTCTGGACCTGACCACTCTGAGCTGGAGTAGAAGTTTCCATCATCTAACTAAGCAGCACTTCACCACTGCAGATTACGGTACCATCATGTCCGGTCACACCTGGATGGTAATGTGACGAAGGACAAAGTTCTACATTAATGACTACAGTATTCACATGTAAGCCAATAAGTCATCTTCAGTTGACCTCAGTGAACACCTGAGAAGTAACTTTAATTATTGTGCTATACCACATATATTTACGTCCCACGTAAAAAGCGTAGACGGGGACACACAGCGTGTCAGTGACTGTCGCAGCTAAATAAACAGGAAACATGGTATTTTATATGCAAACGGAGTGTGAACACGATGCATACCAAGAATGTACAGACAGCCTACACACAGATGACCCTCTGCTAGGAGGAGATGACTGGACTGATGTCAAATCAGGAAGAATAATTTACACTGCGGTATTGTTCAATAAACAATCACGACACGTGATCAGTCAACCGTGAGAAATGAGAACTTTACAGAATCTTTACAGACCACTCAAACTTCATTAATCAGATACTAGGCTATATACCAGGGGTTCTCAACTGGTCTCAGCCCAGGACCCACATTTTCTCATTGTCATTAAGTCACGACCCAGTTTTATACAGTACAAATTTTATAACAAATTAAAAGGGTTTAACAATTGGTGGTTACCATGGAAACAAGATTGGTTTGCATGCTGTGTTCCAGACAAAAAAATTACTCAAGGAGCCAGTGGGTCCTAAAAGGAAAAAATCAGACACCAATAACTTTTTCTAGGTGCCATAATAATATACAAACTAATAAGCATTGCAACACTCACAACAGATCAGCTGTTATTTAGGATCTCTGCCATCCAACATGCCTGATGTCTTTCTCTTCCTTGTAACTGTGGTTAAATTGGCTTCATGTTAACATAATTGGAATTAGACATGTTATTTTAAATGTACTACTGTTACCATCTACAAATTAACACAACATGGATGAAAGTGGCGGTCGTAAAGGCCCTGAGCACTGAGCACTCTGTTTTTCTGCAATGATTTCAATAGTTTTTTAATGATTCTTCATAAGATAAAAACAAGTTTTATATATAGTAAGTGCATATTTTGTCAAATATTTCAATAACTTTTAAAATGTCCATCATAAGAGCATAAAACAAGTTATAGTACATTAAGTGCATCTTAATCAACAACCTTGTTTTGTGGACTTATGATGGACAGTTTAAAAACTATTGAAATACTTGGAAAAAAAACTGACCACCACAAATTGGTGCAAGATATAAATACCCATATTTTAGTTGTAGGTTGTTATTTAGGGTGCGCTTAGTGTAATGCAACTTTTAAAACCGTTTAGAAGCTGTAGAAATGATTGCTAAAAACGGAGTGCGCAGAGCTCTGGGGCCTTTACGACCTCCACTTGCGTCCGTGTTAAGGTCATTTGTAGACGGTGCCTTAGACGTTGCAGCGAACTTTACCAAGTTTCCTAGAATGCATGAGTGACTTTCGATCCCATTAAAATGAACTTAAAACTATGTACAGTTATAAAGGAGTGTATCCTCTTATGGTCTGAGATGTAGACTTATTTTCAACAAGCGCTTAGTGCAAAAGTTTCAGCTCCGCTGCTTCGCGAGTCACGTGATCGGATTCACACATTTGTTGATGTGCAGAGACGAACATGTGAGTGGAGCTACAGCATATCGAGTAACCTGTAAATACAAACTCAAAAGAAAATGGACATTTTTACAATGACAAAAAATCCTCACCCATAAAAAATAATGCTGTGGTATCACCTGTCGCCACTAGCCAGTGAAATAATTATATTACTCGCTAATTAATATTTATGGTCGCGATTACCACCATTTTTGTCGCAATCTGGAGCCCTGACATGTGTCTCTGTCTTTTTTTCAAGATAAAAGACGAGTACAAAATCAGAAGAGTAGACTACTAATGTTTTTACAAGCTGTCCGCGCCCCACTTTTGGGTGGCGACCCACCAGTTGAGTTAATCTTCATTAATCAGACACTATACTATATCTTCATTCGGTATCAGCCACGTTACACATTAGTCATTCAGCGACCTCAAACTCCTGCTATAATATATGTGGTGTGCTGGTCATTACCAGTAAGGAAGAAACTTCCAGTTTCCCTTTTTCGGAAGTGCCTCTTCCGCATAGTCAAGTCAAGATGACTGACGTACGCGACGCAAGCGAAAAAACGCGCTGCAAATATGCAAAGCAAATTCATCAAAATGACGGCGCATGCGCAACATGTCAGAAACGCGCTGCAAATCCAGCCACAACACAACGGAAGTGTTTGTTTTACGCAGGGACTCTGTAGGTTTTTAGCCATAAACAACAGTTGTGTTATACAGTTTCTCGGGATTTAAGTAGTAAAGCTCACTTTAAGACACTACAGTAAAATACACTACAGGTGAATAGGTTAAAAATGTATCTCATAGTAATCACCATGAAACTTACCACATTGTTGACATTAAGAGAATAACTTTTTGTATTACAAGTTCTCTGAAATGTTATGTTTAAACATGCAAATTAGGATCATCTAATGCTAATTTGTATATATTTCAAGAACAGAAATCTGAACAATGCGTAAAGTCAGTTTCAAAATTCTTGTTTCATTTTGTTAACACATAATTCAGGCTATAATTGATATATGAAGAATTCCCTCTGTAAAAACCTTCTGAATATCAGAGTTGTATAGTAACAAAAAAACTGCGCATGCTCCGGTCGTGTCTCGTTTACTCTGCTGCTGCCTTCACTGAACACTTGAGCTTCGTAATCTAGGTTCACTTGACACATCGAGACTGCGGCAAGGGTCCGCACGGCAAAAATGATGCAATCCCGGTGGCTCCACCCATGCGCGTTGGCCACGCGTGGTGGCGTCGCGAGGTCGTGCACCTCTCGATTTTATCATGCACTTGTACGGCATTTTGAAGGTCCATTTTCAGTATTTTCCAGCACCTTCAGCTTAATTTACATATTTATACAAATACACATATACTCGAAATTATTCCAAATAATTCGCTTTTTATCTCATTAAAAGAGATGGTACCATGTTTGGTAACAGCAGAAGAGCAGCATAAGTGCTGCATAATAAGCTTGTTGGTGTTTTAATGTACATATATTGGCACCTTCCACACCTTCAACATGGAGTGATCGTGGCGGTGAGGGTGAGGAAGGAGACCACCCTGGCCCTACCTAGAGACAGTGTTTGTGTTTGCTGGAGCGAAAGTAAATTCCTATGGGCAGGGCTGGACTGGGACAAAAAATCGGCCCTGGAATTTTTGGCTTAGACCAGCCCCTCATAATTAGCGGAGCACAACCGACGTGTAATTAATGTATGTGGGGTACGACATGGATTTTTTAAATTACTGGTTAAAGTTATTGGATTCAGACTTAGCATTATTATATCACAATCACTTTTATGATTTTAGTGAAATCATCTCTAATATGTATTTTCTGAATTTCTCCAATATAACAGCTAAATTCTAATGATTCAGCTTAAAGGTGCTCCCTCATTTTTTTACACTTACTGTAGTCATGCTTAAATTGCAAAGCTTTTTTTTATTTTTTTATAATTAATATGTTTAAAATCTGTAATTTTACTTGTTTCAGTGCTTTTTAAAACATTTTACGTTCATACGTTTCATACTGTCACGGTGACGGCTCCGGACCCTTCCCTGTGGGTGTGTCGTTACGTTGTCTGCGTGTCGTTAGGTCCATGTTTGTACTTCCGTGGGCGTGGGTTGTCTGTGAGCGTGTTCGTTTGTTACACCTGTGCCTTGTCTCGAGATCACGAGGGTGTGTGTTAGTCTGCTATATAATGTGCGTTCGCGCAATGTCGTGTGCTCGTCTTTGTCTTGGTTTGCACGTCGTGTGTGTGTTTATGTTAAACGTGCTAATAAAAGCAAGTAACGTTGGCTACTGCAGACTGGATCCGTGTCTCATCCTTCCGCCCACTCCCAGCGTTACAGAAAGACGAGCCTACAACGAGACACAATGCCAGGCTACAAGGCTAAGCCCAAAAAGGGGAAGAAGCCCAGCAAGCGGCACCACCGCTCTTCTTCCTCCCCCCCGCGCCGCAAAGCCCCGCCAACTTTGGCGCAGCTCGAGCTGGACCCGGTCTGTGCGTCCCTGCTACGACAGGCAAGGGTGCACCACAACCCCGAAGCGGCGGAGAAGCTCCGCCAGGAGGCGGTGCAACTTTGGGTGAAGTACCACCCCCCTTCGTCCAGGGAGCTTTCACCCCTGCGGGTGAGCTCCTTTGCGCTCGGCGGTGTGGAGAAGATCCCAGAGAACGAGTTTGGAGAGGGGGATTCCGAGGCAGAGGACTCGGACGAGGAGGGCTACCCTCCGTCGGTGGGCGAAGCGTCCACTGTGGACTACTGCGGAGGAGTGGACCCGGCTCCCTCGGTCTGCTCCGCCCCCACGGTGGACTATGGGGAAGGCGAGGAGGAGGGGCTGGACTACCCTCCATCCGTTGGCTCTGCTTCGGCAGACAACCTTAGTGAGGGCGAAGGGGACTATCCACCCTCCTTATATTCCGCTCCCACCGTCTACTACGGAGAAGACGAGGAAGAGCGCTACCCTCCGTCCGTGTACTCGGGTGTTTCCGAGGGCACGGACAGCGATCCCGGCACTGAGGAGGAGGGCAGTCCGTCCCTATCTGAGCGTTCTGCCGGGACCGTCAAGGGATGGGACCGCTCAGAGGGAGGCGCTTCCTCTTATCGCTCTGAGGGGAGCGCGATGGACTGCTCCCGGGGTGGCAGCCCGGAGCTGCCCATGAGCTGGAGCCAGGGCAGCGAGGCGGCGACCGAGATGGAGGTGGACGCTCCCGCTGTCTACTCCAGAGAGTGGTCGCGAGGCGAAGCGGGTGTATCGAGTGGCCAGTCGGACGAGGAGTCAGACCCAGGCGCGTCAGCCCAGCGCGCGGCACCAGGCGCGTCAGCCCAGCGCGCGGCACCAGGCGCGTCAGCCCAGCGCGCGGCACCAGGCGCGTCAGCCCAGCGCGCGGCACCAGGCGCGTCAGCCCAACGCGCGGCACCAGGCACGTCCGCCAACCATACTGCACCGGGAGGAGGCTTCGCGGCAAATGCGGGAGGGGTCCCGTTTGCTGCAGCGCCTGCAGCTCCCGTGCTCTCTCCTCTCATCGCCCTACTCATGGCGCGTAGCTTGGCGCCTGTTTCATGTCCGTCTGTCCCTGTTTTCGTGTTTGTTCCCGTATGTTTGCCTAATCCCCTTTTCCCATTCGTGCCCATGTTTGTGCAAGTACCTGTATGTGTATTCGTGACTGTACCGTTTTGTGTATCTAACGTGTTTTCCCCTGTCCTCCCAGGGAGGGTGTACTAGAGCCGTTCGTGGCGGTTCCCGCCGTCGGGGGTGACGGCTCTCGGAGGCTCAGGGTCCCTGAGGCTCCGGACCTGCCCGTTGGTGTTGGTTCGGGGCTTTCCAGCTGCGCGGGACGCTCCGGGAGTAGCGAGCCCCTGGCGGAGGGTTCTGTCACGGTGACGGCTCCGGACCCTTCCCTGTGGGTGTGTCGTTACGTTGTCTGTGTGTCGTTAGGTCCATGTTTGTACTTCCGTGGGCGTGGGTTGTCTGTGAGCGTGTTCGTTTGTTACACCTGTGACTTGTCTCGAGATCACGAGGGTGTGTGTTAGTCTGCTATATAATGTGCGTTCGCGCAATGTCGTGTGCTCGTCTTTGTCTTGGTTTGCACGTCGTGTGTGTGTTTATGTTAAACGTGCTAATAAAAGCAAGTAACGTTGGCTACTGCAGACTGGATCCGTGTCTCATCCTTCCGCCCACTCCCAGCGTCACACATACGAGGTTACGAAGTATTTAGCGCTACGAACGTTTCGGGAAACCCACCCCTGATTTGCACTGGTGGTAGTTGTTTTTTTTTAATTTATTTATTTATTATTAATATTTGCAGGGCAATTTGCCTACTGCAACATTAATATTTCAAAAGTGCATCCGCAATGAACAGAGGAGTATATGTGTGTTTTAATATATATTATTTTAAAACTTGCTGATCTAAGCTAATCATATCACCTACTAGGATTGGGCATTATGATGACAGTGGCGGTTTTCACTAAGATCTTACAGAGGGGAAAAAGCCACAATGACGATTGAGTGTTAGTTGTGAGTCAAGCGAGCTGGTTTAAAAGAAAAACACAACAGCACTAAGTTTTTTTTTTCCAGCACAAGTACGAAAAGTGGATCTGAAAGCCGATTTATAGGAAAAATACAAATTATTGGTGAAGCGTTATTAACATATATTACATATAATAGATAAAGCATCCTTTTTAAGATCAATTAACCTTCAGAGAAGGCGTTGAAGTCCCTGACGCTTCGCCAATGGTATAGTGTTAATTCACCACATATTACCATTATATTACCTGTTTTTTTGCCGCCTTTCTTCCTCCACTTTTCTCATTTTTCTACCCTGGGCACCAGAGGACTTCTGCCTTTTTGAGGTCTTTACGAGGAGATGTCACTCACTCTGTAGTGTCTTTTTCCCCACAGAGAAACAGTAACGAGGTGCGCAGAGTGCGCGGGGGAGGGCGGGTTGGCACGCGGGTGATAGGTGTCGTGTGTTGTTATTATAAGAATTATTAATTTGACTAATATTATTAAACAATGAAATTATGATCATGTGGACTTTGCTTGTTTTCACATTTATTAATTGTTCATTTGTAAAAAAAAAACGCATGCACGCGAGCGCCCCCCTGGACAGACGGCGCCCCTAGCATTTGCCTATGTCGCCTAATGGAAGGGCCGGCCCTGGGCCGCGTCAGCAAGCTTGATTGAAGTCGTTTGGTGAATCTGTTGGTAACGTTGATCAGTTGCTGGTTAGATTGCACCGTAACTCGGTCTCGTTAATTAAGTAATACGACTCTCAGCAGTTTGCTGTTAGTCGTATCAAAGTTCACGTGTTCTCAATAAAGAAAACAGGGGTTTGCCATCACTCGGGCTGAGGTGACATGGGTAATTGTGAAACTCCTTGGTGACAAGGCTCCAGGGGTGGATGAGATCCGCCCTGAGTTCCTTAAGGCTCTGGATGTTGTGGGACCATCGCATGTACATCGGGGGCAGTGACTCTGGACTGCCAGACCGGGGTGGTGGTTCCCCTTTTTAAGAAAGGTGACTGGAGGGTGTGCTCCAACTATCAGGCGATCACACTCCTCATCCTCCCCGGTAAGGTCTATCCAGGGGTTCTGGAGAAGAGACTCCGGTCGATAGTCGAATCTCAGTTACAAGAGGAACAATGTGGGTTCCGTCCTGGTCGTAGAACACTGGAACAGCTTTTCACCCTTGCGAGGGTCCTAGAGGGTGCATGAGAGTTTGCTCAACATGTTTTTTGTGGGTTTGGAGAAGTTATTTGACCGTGTTCCTCAGGGAGCTGGGCCAAAAGGCAAAGCTCTCGATTTACTGGTCAATCTATGTTCCGACTCTTACCTATGGTCACAAGCTCTGGGTAGTGACCGAATACAAGCGGCCAAAATGAGTTTTCTCCTCAGGGTGTCTGGGCTCTCCCTTAAAGATAAGGTAAGATCGGTCATCTAGGAGAAGCTCGGAGTAGAGTCGCTGCTCCTCCACGTAGAGGAGCTAGCTGAGGTGGTTCGGGCATCTGGTCCGGATGCTACCTGGGTGCTCCAGGCATGTCCAACTGGGAGGAGACCAGGGGAAGACCCAGGACACGCTGGAGAGATTATGTCTCTCTGCTGTCCTGGGAACGCCTCGGTATCCTCCCAGAGGAGCTAGAAGAGGTGGCTGGGGAGAGGGAAACATGGACCTCTTTGATTAGGCTACTGCCCCCGCGACCCAAACCCGGACAAAGCGGATGACAATGGATGGATGGATTTTGCATTGGATTTATGTAATTAAATTGAATGGAAAATGTAAATGAAATACAGTATTACTTATGTATAGTTTAACTATTGGGCATTAATATTTTTTGAGTGCAGTGGTGTAGCTTATGTTTGCTGCAGAATGTGAAGACAGACAGACAACACCACCACAGTGAGTGAGAGGAGCTGAGCGGAAACGTCCTTACCACAGAGGAATTAAAACAGCAGAAGAACAAAACAAAACTAGCTGGTGGAGATGTAAACTTTGTACACTTTGTAAAAATAGCAATACTTTCAGGAAGCAGGACTGTATTAACTGAAAGATGTTTGACCAGTCAGAACATGTATTACAATGTCTTAAAACTATACAGGACCCAACAGATATGGCATACCATTACACCAACATATGAAAATGACAATAAACTAATTAAACTAAACTGAACTTTAAATATTCAAGAAATCATAGAGTATGAGTTAAACCATAAGTGTTGTACGCACAGGATACAGAAAGACAGAGAGAAAAAGAGAGAGAGAGAGAGAAATAATTCTCTATTGATTTGGTAAAGGGAGAATGCTTTACAGAATAAATAAAAATGCTTCATATTGCTGAAGAATGTGTTATTATGAGGAACTAAAATGCCTGTTATACATCACAGAGAGAGAGAGAGAGAGAGAGAGAGAGAGAGATCTAGGAAGCAGTGTGTTTCCAGAGCTCCACACCTGTTTGAGTCTCTTGATTAAAGATGCTGGTGTGTGTGTTTCTCCTCTACTGTGGACTACAGGTGACTGCAGGTGAGTTCTACATGTGTATCTGTGTGTGTCTTCATGCTGTGTGTGTAGCACTGCTGTGTGTACGATAGAGGACATGGAGACAACCCCAGCACCTGGGTTTAGTTACTAGTGTTTGATATTGACTTGTCCTCTGGGTTTAGTTACTAGTGTTTAATATTGACCTGTCCTCTGGGTTTAGTTATTAGTGTTTGATATTGACCTGTCCTCTGGGTTTAGTTACTAGTATTTGATATTGAACTGTCCTCTGGGTTTAGTTACTAGTGTTTGATATTGATCTGTCCTCTGGGTTTAGTTACTAGTGTTTGATATTGACCTGTCCTCTGGGTTTAGTTACTAGTGTTTGATATTGACCTGTCCTATGGGTTTAGTTACTAGTGTTTGGTATTGACCTGTCCTTTGGGTTTAGTTACTAGTGTTTGATAATCACCTGTCCTCTGAGTGGTGTAAATATTAATGAGGGGTGCACATATTGATGAGGGGTGCAAATATTAATGACAGGTCTAAATATTAATGAGCGATGTAAATATTTGATGAGGGGTGTAAACATTCATGAGGGGTGCAAATAGTGTATTAATGAGGTGTAAATATTGACGAGTTGATTAGCAACTTTATCAGTGTAACTATAAAGTTAACTGCACATTTCAGTGTAGTTTACAACATGTAATCATGTAAAATAGGACTCCGTATCGTATGAGAATAAAGTGCAAGTACCTCACAACAAGTACCCTTACTGCAAAACTGCTAATATCATTAGTACTAATATTAATTTTACATGAAAGATGGACCCTATGAGGAGTACCTATGACCACTCTCCATCTGAGTGTGTGTGTGTATACACATGTGCTGGGTTAGTCTAACACACAAACACCAATCAGCTGGGTGAGTTTAACACACACACACAATACAACCAGCTGAGTGAGTCTAACACACACACACACACACACACACATACACACCAAACAGCTGAGTGAGTCTAATACACACATACACACACACCAAATAGCTGGGTGAGTCTAATACACACACACACACAGACACCAAACAGCTGAGTGAGTATAACACACATACCCACACACACCAAACAGCTGGTTGAGTTTAACACAGACAGACACACACACACACACACACCAAACAGCTGAGTGAGTATAACACACACACACACACACACACTGAGGTAACACTTCAGTTTGATTTGTGTGTACTGTGTGTACTGGTCATAAGTAGCTCAGTCTCTAACCTGGGAGGATCTATTTCACATGCTACATCTGTATGTCTCTGTTACCTCATTTAAAGGACAGTTCGTTCTATTAACTGTGTATTGTAGTGTGTTTCACCCGCTAAACCACATATACAAACACTGTGCCACATAATTATTAATCAATCTCAATAAACATTTATTTATCATAAAAATATATTATTTATTTACTAGTTTATTTACTAGTGTTTGTTACTGAACTGCTGTCTGTGTTTAGTTTCTAGTAGTTGTTGTCGGTCCTTGTAACTTCTGCTTTGCTCATGTCATCCGTCCATATATCACAAACGGTTTCATTAAATAGAAGCAACATTAGGGGCAGTAAACTAGACATGTAGCTGGAGCTAATGTTCACTAATGTTCACTGCTCTCGCCACCATGGTGGACAAAATACCATATAAAATATCCAAAGACCAACCTGGATCAGTTTGTTGTCATGCATTAATCAAGTGCCATACGCTGCACACTAAACCAAGCAGAGCTTTATGGGCGAAGGCCAAAGAAGAAACCATTGCTGAAGCAAAGACAGAAAAAGGAAGAACTGAGCTTTGCCAAAGAGGACAAACCACAAACCACAACACTTCTGGGAAAGTGTTCTGTGGACAGAGGAGACCAAAATAGAGCTTTTTGGCAATATGTGTTTGTTTACAGATGGTGCAATGAAGTCTATAAGGAAAAGAACACCCTACCAACAGTTAGGCCTGGTGGAGAATCCATAAGCTGTGTCTGATGCTGAGGCTGTTATTATGAAAAATGTCGAGTTGCTAGTTTCTGATATAAGAGTATCTTTGAACATAGCGTGCAACCGAATGAGGAAGCTTGAGGTCACCCCTGGGGTCAAGAGACTAGACAAGAGGAGGAAGAAGATGGGAATGAAGACTTAAGATATATAAGGACTGGTATCGTGAGCAATTAACTAGAGTGATTTTGGTGAAGTAACCATTCTGTGTGTGTGTGTGTGTTGCTTTCACTGACTGACACTCTCTGAGCGCTTATAGCTTTTCTTACAGAGAGAAATTGTTGTTGTGATGGAGAAGTTTTTTTTTTTCCTAAAAAAATTAATAAGGAAAGTGTGAATTATATATATATATTAGGGGTGGGACGCGATTAAAAAAATTAATCAAATTAATCGGAAGCTTTGTAATTAATTGATCGAAATTAATCGCATTTTAATCGCATTTCAGTATTTAACATGAGAAATATTAATTTAAGTTTGAATGATGAATGAATCAATGAACATAATCATAAACTTCAACATCTTGTTTATTTTTCCACCAGTCTACTACGAAGACCAATATATGTGTAGTGTGCAGAAAACAGTTCAGAACATTGGAAATTCTGACCAAAAATGTTGTTTAATTTAGGGAGTTTTGCTCAGGATATTGGAAGAATTGAAGTAAATCAGAAGATGTTTTTTAATACCATTTTAGATGGTAGACTTTCTTTAATTTCCCAGGCCTCTGCCATAGGCATCTTCATAGTGCCTAGAAGTGGTCTTCTGCATGCTCAAAACAAATGACTGGATCTTCATCATCTATAGATTCATCATCTATAATATGAGCTGTCACACCAAGATCATTCTTGTTGCTAACAGAGGTCCAGTGATCCCCAGTCAGAGCCACATTTGTGGCACTCTTCACAATAACCTGTTTTAATTCTTTCCTCATCATACAGCTGCTGGATTTTCTTCGACATTGTCTTTCTGGGGTGAGTTTCCCAAAACGTTCTTAGTGCCAAGTACTTCGTCACCTCGTTCTTACGTACGAGGTTAAGAAGTACTTGGCGCTAAGAACGTTTTGGGAAACTCACCCCTGGACGGTAGTTCGTAACTTGCATCAGTTGACGCAATTCGCAGCGCTTCTTGTAAGCATTTATCTTCGACCACAGAGAGCGGACAACACAAATAATGTGACGCATCATGTATAAACGTGTGCGGAGTTGCGCGCTACGGCCATTCGCGAAAGTTTAATCCAGTCTTAATGGTCCAATGAAGGTCATTTAAAAACCAGGATGTTTCCTCACAGGATGTGAATTACGGACGTTTGGTCACCCTATCGTACTAGGAATACATTTAGCAGCTAAGTTATCATTACTGACCTGCGCGTTAAGCTGGGCGTACACTGCGATTTTTGGCCCATTTTCAGCTGATTTTTCACTCGTTTCGGCTCAATCGCGTGTCGTGCATCGTATAGTTTACACAGGTAAACGAGGAACGATTCACACCTCACGACCAACTCCCAATCAGAAATCGCAGCGTTGCAAGAACATCAAACATGTTTGAAATTCAAATCGCTCCTCGTGAGAGTATCGCACTGTTGAAGCAGCTCCACGAGCCGACTCTCCCTGCGATTTAGTCGTACAGTTTGAGCTGGAGCTGAGTACACGATTTAAAATATCGCACAGTGTACGCCCAGCTTTAGCAACATGTTTTGCGTTGAGGTGGTAACGAAGGGTGGAAGTGCTCCTGTGATAAGCGAACTCCTTCCTACATAAAGTGTAAATAACACTATTTTTGTTTGTACTTCCATCTGAAAGTTTCTTATATTTAAATTTCCCATCCACCAGCGTAGCCTCTTCAGTCATCTCCATCATGATCATCTTATTGTGTGTCCATAATCTGTATGCCCGGAACTCGCGCACTGAGAAACATTCCACGGTGCAAAAGTGTCTCGTCCGTTAAATGCGTTAAAATGCGTTAATTTTTTAGTGCGTTAATTTTCCTGTAATTAATTAATCGAAATTAACGCGTTAAAGTCCCACCACTAATATATATATATTTTTTGTGCCGCAAGTCACTCAAAAAATATCGAAAATATCCACATTTTGGTGGATTAAAATAATAATAATAAATAATAATACATTTTTATATAGCGCTTTCCACAATGTTCAAAGACTCTTTAAAATAAGAAAGACGTCACGTTACAGCCCCTGACCCCTCCCTTTTGGGTGTGTGTTTACGTTGTCTACGTCTAGTCATCTGCGTCTGTGGATCTTCGTGGGTGTGGGTGTGTCTTAATGTGTTCATCCGTCTCACCTGTGGCTCGTCTCGTCATCACTCGGGGTTTATGTGGTTCGTCTATTTAATGTGCATTCGCGCAGTGTCCCGTGCTTGTCTTTGTTTGCGTTGTCCACATTTACATGTGTAAGTGTTATACGTGTGCTGTCTGCGCTACTTTGTATATTAATAAAGTGACAAACAAAGGCGAAGGAAACGCGGTGGAATTAAGGAAAGACTCAGACAAACACCGCATCGGCTTTCATTACCCAGCATTTTTCTCGCTAATGTGCGGTCTTTGGTAAATAAAATGGACGAACTACGTCTCCGCATCACCTACAGTAAGAGACTTATGGACAGTAATGTATTTATCTTCACGGAAACATGGCTAAACGGCAGCGTACCTAACAATGCTATCGAGCTGGATGGACGCTTCACACTCCGGGCAGATAGAACAGCTGATGACTCCGGTAAGACTAAAGGTGGAGGACTGTGTATTTATATTAACAAAGCTTGGTGCACAAACTTTACTGTTGCTGGGAGTCACTGCTCAGCTAACCTTGAGTTTCTTATGGTTAAGTGTATACCTTTTTATCTGCCTAGGGAATTCACCTCCACCATTATAACAGCAGTCTACATACCACCGGATGCTAATGCTAAGCTAGCTATAAACGAACTTTATGCAGCCATTAGCAAACAACAGACTGCTGACCCCAAAGCTGCTTTTATAGTTGCTGGTGATTTTAATCACTCTAACTTGAAGACAGCACTTCCAAAATTTCATCAGAATGTCTCCTGCAGCACAAGAGGAAACAAAACTTTGGATCATGTCTATACAAACATCAGTGGAGCTTACACCGTAACCCCCATCCCCCACCTGGGGAAGTCTGATCACCTTTCTTTGTTCCTCATTCCCAAGTATTCACCGCTTATCCAACGTGTGAAGCCATCAGTAAGAACCACCAAGGTGTGGCCAGCGGAGACAGACTTACTACTCCAGGACAAGTTTCATAACACAAACTGGAGTGTGTTTGCCTCACAGGCTACCAGTGGCTCTCACGTGGACATTGACTTGTACACCTCATCTGTACTGGATTATATCAAGACCAATATTGACAACATCACCACACAGAAACAGATCACCACATATCCAAATCAGAAACCATGGATGAATAAAGAGGTGCGTCTTCTCCTGAAGGAACGTGACTGCTTTCAAATCAGGTGACGCACAGGCCTACCTCATATCCAGGGCTAATCTGAGGAGGGGCATCAAAAAGGCTAAGCACTGCTACAAGCTCAAAGTGGAGGATCATTTCTCCAACTATGATCCTGGACGCATGTGGCAGGGCATTCGAAACATCAGCGAATACAAGACCACCAACTCCACCCCGATAAATGCTGATGTCTCCTTTCGGTATTGTCCACCCTGGATGTCCTTGGCCCGTTCCGGGACTGAGGTGTACCTAAACCGACCTTGCTGGAGATACCAGATGGACTCCTAGTCTCAACATGGAAGTGGTCACGTCGGCTCTCAGACCATCATGAGAACAACAAGCGTGGAGGGGGTGTGAGGGGAAAAGCCAATGAACGATTGTCAAATCATGTGTGATTTATGTTCATCCAGTCATATGATTTAATCACCTCATGTTCACCCCGTGGGCATCTTATGTGCTTATGAACTAGAGTATAAGAGATGAGAGCTCGGAGTGGGGAACTAATAATAATAATAATAATAATAATCTTTATTTGTATAGCACCTTTCATACATACATGCAACTCAAAGTGCTTTACAGTATAATTTAAAAAGAAACATAAAAAGAAGATAAGACAAAAAGAAAATGTTAAAAGAAATTAAAGATAAAATATTAAAATAACATAAAATGTAAAAAAAGTAAAGTATAAAAAGAAAACAAACAATAAAATAATTAAATAAGGTGACAAATAATAAAATAACAGAATAAACTAAATAAGGTTGAGAGTTTCTTAACTAAAAGCAGATCTAAACAGGAATGTTTTGAGACTGTGCTTGAAACTATTCAGGGATGAAATGCCTCTGAGCTCTTCAGGAAGAGAATTCCAGAGCTTTGGGCCATAGTGGCTAAAGGCACCCTCACCGATCTTTAATCGGCTTTTAGGAATCACCAGTAGATTACTGTTTGAAGACCTGAGAGACCTGACTGGAACATATCTAACCATCATTTCACTGAGGTAAAGAGGGGCAAGACCATGAAGACATTTAAAAACCAAGTCTAGAACCTTAAAATCTATTCTAAAGCTGAAAGGTAACCAGTGCAGTGAGTGGAGTGCAGGTGTAATATGATCTCTCTTTCTCCTGCGGGTCAGAACCTTTGCAGCTGCATTCTGAACTCTCTGTAGGTGCGAAATATAGCTCTTTGGAAGAGCAGATAGAACAGCATTACAATAATCTAGCCTTGATGTGATAAATGCACGGACAAGTTTTTCACTTTCAGCAGGAGAGAGCATATCTCGGACCTTAGCGATGTTTCGAAGGTGAAAGTAAGCTGTCTTGCATGTAGTCATGATGTGTGATTTGAAGCTGAGCTCATTATCAAAGGTGACGCCCAGGTTCTT
Organism: Brachyhypopomus gauderio; assembly: GCF_052324685.1. Taxonomy (NCBI): domain Eukaryota; kingdom Metazoa; phylum Chordata; class Actinopteri; order Gymnotiformes; family Hypopomidae; genus Brachyhypopomus; species Brachyhypopomus gauderio. The sequence goes on from NW_027506871.1 coordinate 72,679, forward strand.
AACTCATTGACTGGCATTCAGATTCATTTGATTTAAATAAGTCTGGACATCATTCCTTTGTGAATCACTGCCAAGAACAAGAACCTATGTCTTCTGTTTATTTAATTGCAGAAAATTGTCAGACATCCATGTCTGTATATCATCTATGCAGTCAAACAGTGAACAAATTGATTGTAGGGCTTTAGGTTCTAGAGAAATGTAAAGTTGGGTGTCATCTGCAGAGGTGGGACCAAGTCAGTGTTTTGCAAGTCTCAAGTAAGTCCAAGTCTTTATACCTCAAGTCCCGAGTCAAGTCTCAAGCAAAGACACTCAAGTCAAGTCAAGTCTCGAGTCAAGACAGGCAACAGTCAAGTCAAGTCCCAAGTCTGAAACTTGGAATTTCAAGTCCTTTTGAGTCTTTTTTTTTTTTTTACCAATGTTGCAGGTATATTTTAAATGTAAATAATAGACATGCGTTCTTTTTTAAATCTGTATTCTCCTCAAATCTTGATAAAACATGTGCAACTGAAAACACGAAGTATAAAAAAAATTTAAATTACACCTCTTTATTGCACAGTTCAATTTGTTAAACTTAGCTGCAAAAATATTCATACTTTAAACTACAATTTTCCAGAAATAAATATTCTGTGAAAAAGTCATAAGTAGAACTCCATGTTCAAATAAAAAGTGCTGATATTTTCACAGTACAATACAAAGAACCATAACAGCATTTTCCCTCTCTTCTCTTATCTGGTTTCTTGGAGAACATGTGTGAGTGACACAAGACAAACAAATATAAGAACTGAACAATTAACAGGAATCTGCAACTTTAGACATTTCAGTAAACTATTCTGCATTGCATTTGCTGGCCAAAAGTCTGTATGTCATTTGTGCACGATGAATGATGTCCCCATAGCTGAAAACTCGCTCCACTTTTGTCAATATATTTTTTTCTCGACGTAGATGTCTTCAAATACACAATCCATGCTGAGATAGAACTGGATATGATGGTGACAGAGAGAGGCTCTCTTCCCCGAGTTCAGATACAGAACCCAGGGTTGCCAACTCTCACGCATTGAGCGTGAGACACACGCATTTGACCGTCTTCACACGCTCTCACGCCACACATCCGATTTCTCACGCCGGAAAAAAATCTAGTTTATTTACCTCTGATCCACATCTATGATTCAATGAGTTACTAGTTCGCTCTGGCACCAACCACTGGCGATCGATCGATCGCGATATAATACTTAATTTGTGTCCATTTTACACCCCGTCCGGTAAAAATTTACGTTCGCTGACCGCCCCATTTGATTGGTTGTGCTGCAGCTCATGCACACACACACGTACAGAGTGTGGAAAAGCAGAGGACCGGTCTGCGTCAGAAGGACGGAAATGAAATTAATGGGGCGCACTTTATAAATATTAATATGCGTTTTAAAATTTAGATTTGGGGTAAAAAAAATCAAGTCTTTGCAAGTAAACAGGTTCAAGTCCAATTCAAGTCCCAAGTTATTGGTGTAAAAGTCCAAGTCAAGTCTAAGTCTCTGAATATTTTTTCAAGTCAAGTCAAAAGTCTTAATATTAATGACTCGAGTCTGACTCGAGTCCAAGTCATGTGACTCGAGTCCCCACCTCTGGTCATCTGCATATTGATGATAACTAATACCATGTTTATTAATGATATGTGGTAACGGAAGCATATATAGGTTGAATACTAACGGCCCAAGAATTGATCCTTGGGGGACCCCACAAGTTATTTTTTGACGTGTGGAGGAAGAGGTACCTAATGCTACATAGTAATCACGCCCAGTTAGGTATGATCTAAACCAGTCTAAGACTAAGCCACTAAGGCCTACCCAACTCTGTAGTCGATCAAGAAGTATTTCATGATCAACGGTGTCAAAAGCGGTGCTTAAATCTAGCAGAAAAAGGACTGAGAGTTTGCCTGCATCCTTATTCAATCTCAAGTCATTTACTACCTTAACTAGGGCTGTTTCAGTGCTATGGAGAGCTCTGAAACCAGATTGAAAAGTGTCATTTATTTGATTTACTTTGACATAATCATTTAACTGGATTGACACAACTTTTTCAATGATTTTGCTGAGAAAGGAAAGGTTAGATATAGGTCGATAATTATTGAGAATTGTGGAATCAAGATTTCTGTTCTTCAATAGTGGTTTAACCATTGCTGTTTTAAAAATGTTAGGGAATTCACCCAATTGCAGAGACTGATTAACAATCCTTAGAACTTCATTTGCTAATGAGCTCAGAACCTGCTTGAAAAAGCTTGTTGGTAGAGGGTCCAGTTCACAAGTAGAGGATTTTAGTGATGAAATCACATCAAGTAGTGTTACCATGTCAACTTCTTGAAAATAAGACATATTAAAGTTAGGCTGAGTAACTGATATAAGGGTTGATAGTCTATTAGTGCTTGTAGCTATGTTCTGCCTTATACTAGTAATCTTGTCCCTAAAAAATATTGCAAACATCACATTTTTCAACTGAAACAGTCTCAGGGAAGACACAGGAGGTGGGGTTTACTAGCTGATCTATACTTCTGAACAAGACAGCTATCATCAGTACATCAAGACAGTACATCAAAATGTACTTGCAATTTTGACCTTCGCCAACGTCTCTCAGCCTGCCTACAATCTTGCCTAAATTTTACTATAGATGGAGTATTTCTCCAGGGCATCTTAATTTTACCAGAGATAATTTTAGTTACCTTTGGTGCCACAGCATCAATACAGTTTCTAACTCTGTGTGTGAATGTTTCAACTAGCTCATTCCCATTTTCTGAGAGGGGAGGGAGGGACTGTATCATGTCTGTGAAGGCCACGGCACTGCCAGCACTGAGATAACGCTTGGTTATTGTGCGCTTTTCACTGAGTGTTCAAGTAGATAATGACATATTGAAAAATACACCAAAATGGTCAGAGATTGTAACATCAATAATTTCAGTATTAATAACCTCTATGTGTTTAGAAATGATCAAATCTAAAATGTGGCCATGCTTATGAGTTGGGCCTGATACACGCTGTATGAGATCAAAAGAGTTAAGCATCCTCATGAACTCTGAAGTGATTGGATTTGTGGATGTATCCATGTGAATGTTAAAATCCCCAGCAATTAAAACATAATCAAAATCAATTAAAACCCTTGAAAGCATTTCTTCAAAATCTTCAAGAAAATCTGCATGTAGTCTGGGAGGATGATAGATAACAATCAAAAGAACTGAATAAGTACTGTTGAGTTGTACTGCCAGATATTCAAATGTAGGATGTTCCCCTAATGAGATCTGCTTACAGCGGAATGCTTTATGGTAAAAACATGCAACACCACCACCTCTCTTATTTACTCTAGAGACATTAAAATAGTTAAAGTCAGGAGGCGAAGCTTCATTTAGCACTATTGCTCCATTGCTATCAAGCCAAGTCTCTGTTAGAAAAAGAAAGTCCAGACAATAATCTTCAATTAATTTAGCTATTATGAAAGACTTGTTTGTGAGTGAACGGACGTTTAGTAAGGAGACTTAGAAGACTTGATGTGTTTGATCAGCATCGCTTACATCACTTTTGCATTTCACTGGGATCAAATTTTGTTTGTTACAATGTTTTGTGCCCTTATGTTTTCTTCTGATTACATTTTTATTTCGATTCTGAGAACCATGCCACCGGCTATTTAAAAGAACTGGAATGTAACACTGACTAGGAGCATGGGTTCCAGTGTGTCAGACCTGAGAATTCACTGAGTGTGCAGGAGAAGTAGGTGAGTTCCTACAAGACTGCAGACTGTAGTGTTGCAGAACCTCTTCAATCTCCTGAAGTTTACCTCTGAGTCTTTGGACAGATTCTCTGACAGGAGATGGTGGGCTCCTTTGACTGACATTACTGACGTTACTGCTGGCGGTTGGGTGCAGGTTCCGAATGTGAGTGATTCCATACATTAGATTATCCACAAGCATTTGAGTCCCAGCCCTGTTAGGGTGAAGCTGATCCGGTTTAAAAAGCTCAGGACGCCTCCAAAAAATGTTGAAATTGTCAATGAAGTTTACCTTCCGATGAGCACAGGCTGTAGTGAGCCAGCTGTTTAGAGCCAGCAGTCTGGTAAAGTGACCACTGCCCCGACGTGCAGTTGGTATTGGTCCAGAAATGAACACTTCACACCGGGAAAACTCCAGAATGTCGAGCAGATGGTTAAAATCCTGTTTCAGAATCTCAGACTGTTGTTTGTAAACATTGCTAGAGCCGACATGTACAATCAGTCTTTCCGTAGCTGGATGTTGCTCCATACATCTCTGATGACTGAGTCCCCAATCGGCAGCGTTTTGGGATGTGGTGGTGTTCCTCGTCTCCTTTCACCTTTAATGCCTCGGCGGCTAACATGGTTAGCATCCTGATGGCTAACATGGTTAGCACCCCGATGGCCAACATGGTTAGCACCCCGATGGCCAACATGGTTAGCACCCCGATGGCCAACATGGTTAGCACCCCGATGGCCAACATGGTTATCACCCCGATGGCCAACATGGTTATCACCCCGATTGCCAACAAGGTTATCACCCCGTTGGCCAACATGGTTAGCACCCCTATGGCCAACATGGTTATCACCCCGATGGCCAACATGGTTAGCACCCCGATGGCTAACCTTATTAGCACGCTTATTAGTTAGCAGTCGACTGGCACGGATTGCAAGCTGGTTGGGACGACTCTTAACATGCTTGTTAGCATGCTGCTGGCTCACACAGTTGGCAGCCTGGTGGTTGGTATGCTGATTGGGGTGTCCTTGATGTCCTAGAGAGGGAGGCAGTGTGTTGTGATGAGACTGCTCAATTTCTGCTATTTCAGTTGGGGCGAGAGCTTCATATCTGTTATCTAAGAGAATGTTCTGTTCTGAAGATTGCTGCTTGCCGCTGCTGCCGTGCTGGTTTCTGCTACGTTCCTTCCCCCGAACAAGAGTTCAGCCCTTATCATTGTTGTTGTTAACGGGATTAGGAGTTGAGGCCAAGATGAGCTTAGGCTTTGCCCCCAGTACATCCCAGCGACAATGCAGAGAGACGTCTCTTTCTTTGCCAGTCACAGGGACTGTTAGCAGTTTGTGTGGCAAGAATCGAGTCCAGATATTCTTCCTCCTCCCTTATAGAATGTAAGGTATGGATTCTTTCCTGAAGTTCTGCAACCCTCTGAGATAGTTTGATACACTCAGAGCTCAAATAGATGATGTGGAAGCATGAGCCATAATCGCAAAAGCACCGGGCACACAAGGCTCAAATATCCAAGTTAAAAATCCAAAGTGCAAAATTAACACCCAATAAGTTCTGGCATGTATCACAGCTGAAAACAATATCAGCTGCTGATAAAACAGTGCACAAAAACCACTCACAAGGATGAGGCGCAAAAAACAGTTCACTCGCAGTGTCGGACTGTCAGAATGTCAAAAATGCTAAATTATCCTTTATAGATGAATGTAAAAAAGCTTACCAAGTGAAGTAACGAGTAATGGATCCTTTTAACTTGTAAAAAATAACTTAACTTGTAGTTATAACTCAAATAAATGAAAAAAACAGTAAAGGACAGGCAGAGCTGGCAGAAAAGCGTCTGTACAGGAGGAAAGCAGGAATTAGCTCTCGTTAGCAGGTGCACTTGAGTGTATGTACAATGAGAACTCTGGATTGATCCATACTTGTTTAATAAATTTATTTAACTTCATTATCTTACCTAACTGTTTCTGACTTTTATTGTGCATACCATTTATGGGTTACATAATTTTCAGAACACTATGGCCACTCTTCATCTGAGTATGTGTGTGTGTGTGTGTGTGTGTGTAGCATGTGAGACACAAGGCTTGCGGGAGTGTAAGAGTGGGCAGTGTATCCCCAGTAGGTTTCATTGTGATGGAGACATTGACTGTGAGGATGGGAGTGATGAAGAAAACTGCCTCCAGCTGAGTGAGATTACACACACACACACTCACACACACACACACACACACACACACACACACACACACACACACACACACACACACACACACACACAGACCCACACCAAACAGCTGGGTGAGATCACACACACACGCACACACACACCACACAGCTGGGTGAGATCACACACATACACATACGCACGCACACACACACACACACACACACACCCCCCAAACAGCTGGGTGAGTATAACACACACAAACACATACGCACGCACACACACACACACACACACACCCCAAACAGCTGGGTGAGATCACACACATACACCGAACAGCTGGGTGTGTATAACACACACACACACACACACACACACACACACACACCACACAGCTGGGTGAGTATAACACACACACACACACACACACACACACATACAAACACACACCAAACAGCTGAGTGAGTATAACATACACGCACACATCAAACAGCTGGGTGAGTCCAACACACACACACGCACACACACACACACCAAACAGTTGGGTGAGTATTACACACACAAACACATACGCACGCACACACACACACACACACACACACACACACCCCAAACAGCTGGGTGAGATCACACACATACACCGAACAGCTGGGTGTGTATAACACACACACACACACACACACACACACACACACACACACACACACACACACCACACAGCTGGGTGAGTATAACACACACACACACACACACACACACACATACAAACACACACCAAACAGCTGAGTGAGTATAACATACACGCACACATCAAACAGCTGGGTGAGTCCAACACACACACACGCACACACACACACACCAAACAGTTGGGTGAGTCTAACACACACACAAACACACACACACACCAAACAGCTGGGTGAGTTTAACTCACACACATAGTCCAAACATCTGAGTGAGTTCAACACACACACACACACACACACACACACACACACACACACTGAGGTATCACTTCAGTTTGATTCTGTGTGTACTGGTCATAAGTACCTCAGTCTCTAACCTGGGAGGGTCTATTTCACATGCTACATCTGTATGTCTCTGTTACCTCATTTAAAGAACTATTCTCTATTAACTGTGTATTGTAGTGTGTTTCACCTACTAAACCACATATACAAACACTGTGCCTCATAATTATTAATCAATCCCATTAAACACATAAATTAATCCCATAATCCTAATGATCTAAAATAGACAATCTGAAATTGTCTTTAAAAAATAGTTACTATCATTAGTAGCCTACTAATATTAATTTTACATGAAGGATAATCCCTATGAGGGGTACCTATGGCCACTCTCCATCTGAGTGTGTGTGTGTGTGTGTGTGTGTGTGTGTGTGTGTGTAGCATGTAAGGCACGAGGCTTGCTGGAGTGTAAGAGTGGGCAGTGTATCCTCAGTAGCTTTCACTGTGATGGAGACATTGACTGTGAGGATGGGAGTGATGAAGAAAACTGCACCCAGCTGAGTGAGATTACACACACACACACACACACACCCTGGAGTGTGTGTACTGTGTGTAGATAACACTTCAGTTTGATTCTGTGTGTACTGGTCATAAGTACCTCAGTCTATAAACTGGGAGGATCTATTTCACATGCTACATCTGTATGTCTCTGTTACCTCATTTAAAGGACTATTCTCTATTAACTGTGTATTGTAGTGTGTTTCACCTACTAAACCACATATACAAACACTGTGCCTCATAATTATTAATCAATCCAATTAAACACATAAATTAATCCCATTTAATTATCCAAATAGACAATCTGGAGAGAGAAAATGATACAGTACTTCTCTAACACACAGACAGCATTAAACAGTATGTTTACAGCTATTTAGTGTGTGTGTGTGCATGTGTGTGCGTGCGTGCGTGTGTGTGCGTGTGTATGTGTGTGTGTGTGTGCGTGTACGCATGTGTTGGTTGTTATGGTAACTAGACAGTGTGGTGGTCCATTCCTCTTTCCCTTGACCAGGTCCATGTGCAACAACCTCATCTCACTGTGCTGTTTCCCACAATGCAGTGGGAGATGTGCACTGTGCTGTTTCTCACAATGCAGTGTGAGATGTGCACTGTGCTGTTTCCCACAATGCTGTTTGAGATGTGCACTGTGCTGTTTCCCACAATGCAGTGTGACATGTCCACTGTGCTGTTTCCCACAATGCAGTGTGAGATGTGCACTGTGCCGTTCCCACAATGCAGTGTGAGATGTCCACTGTGTTGTTTCCCAACATTGCTCTAGATACAGAACATGAGTTTCTCAGATCACAGAGTGAATGAATATGTTAGTATGAAGGTGGAGGTGATGGAGGTTTGGATGTGTGTCTACAGGCTGCACCAGGCTTCATCCACGTATGATCTCCAGATCCCCAGGAGAGTCTGTACTGCTGCTGTGCACTTGTACCCTTGAACTGGACACCAGTGCTAGGAGAGTCACATGGAGTCACATTAAACTAAACCTGTTTGGGGAAGACACAGTGGTAACAGTGTCTAATGACACACAGACCTTCAGGGACAGAGTCTGGGTGTTTGAGAATACTACATCCAGAAACTTCTCTCTGCTCATCTCAGACCTCACTGAAGAGGATACTGGATTGTACTTGTGTGGAGAGAACATTAATCAACATATACACCTGATAGTTACAGGTCAGTCTCTCAAACTACCTCAGCACAGCAGTGTGTAGTGACTGGTGGGTTTGTAGTCGTTTAGGTGGTTTACTTACTGGTCAAGAGTGTAAACACTACAAAATTAACATAATCAAATTAATATAATCAAAATACAAAATATAGAGTTTCAAAAGTAATGTTTAGAAGAATAACTGGTAGATGAGGGAAGATTTTCATTCATGCTCTCTCTCTCTCTCTCTCTCTCTCTCTCTCTCTCCAGGCTGCAGTCTATCAGAGAATAAGCAGCATGTTGAGGTCAGTAGATCTGCAGGAGAGTCTGTGTTCCTGTCCTGCTCCTGCACTCATCTGAAGGAGGACGTGTGGAGTGGAGAGTTTAGAGTGGAGTGGAGATCACCACACCATGAAGATCTCCACTCTACTCAACTCAGTCCCCGCTACAGTGGCAGAGTTCAGATGTTTAATGAGGAATCTCCAGGAAATCTATCTCTACTGATCTCAGACCTGACTGAAGAGGATAGTGGATTATATTCATGCTGGATTAATCACAATCAACATAGGAACTTCACTCTCGCAGTTAAAGGTACACTGATGAATTTGATCATGTTGTGTTACAGGTGCAGAAATATTTCATGCAGGTTAATTAATATCTAATTAATGAGAGTTTACGGGTGACAAAGTGTGTAACCAGTAACCCAAGAGCATCTCATAGGAACAGCCCTGTTCACTCCTCATGTTGTGTGTGTGTGTGTGTATGTTTGTATGTGTTTGTATGTGTGTGTATGCGTGTGTGTGTGTGTGTGTTTGTATGTGTGTATGCGTGTGTGTGCGTGTTTGTGTGTGTGTGTGTGTGTGTGTGAACATGTGTGTGTGTGTGTGTGTGTGTGTGTGTGTGCGTGTGTGTGAATATGTGTGTGTGCGTGTGCGTTTGTGTGTGTGTGTGTGTGTGTGTGAGTGTGTGTGTACTGCAGGTCATGATCACCACAGCAGGTTCTGTGTGAGACAAGAACTCATGCTGAGCTCAAGATCACATGATCTTCATCCACCAATCAACAGGCATCATTCCCAGCATCTGAGTCCCACCCAGAGATCACAATGTGCCATTGTTTGCTGTGTTTCATTTACACTGTTCCATTTACTGTGTTTTAATCTACACTGTGTATCTCACACTGTTCCATTTACTGTGTTTTAATCTACACTGTATATCTTACACTGTTCCATTTGCTGTGTTTTAATCTACACTGTGTATCTCACACTGTTCCATTTACTGTGTTTTAATCTACACTGTATATCTTACACTGTTCCATTTACTGTGTTTTAATCTACACTGTGTGACTCACAAAGCTTGATTTACAGTTTCATTTACTCATTACTTATATTTTAATAATAATAATATTTAGAGACACCAACATGCCAGGCTACGCCACCCGGCATAAGAAGGCAGATCGCCCCAGCAAACGGCACCACCGCTCTTCTTCCTCTCCCCCGCGCCGCAAAGCCCCACCGACTCGGGCACAGTTCATGCAGGACCCCGAGTGCTCGTACCAGCTGGCCTCAGCCCGGCGGCTAGAGGAGAGGGAACCCGAGCTGGCAGAGTCCCTCCGCCAGGGCGCGGTACGGATTTGGAGGGAGCGACACTCCCCTCCATCCCGCGTCCTCTCGCCTCTGAGGGTGGGCTCCTGCGTATTCGGTGCTACCGAGTCCACCCCAGAGAGCGAGTTTGGGGAGGAAGACTCCGAGGATGAGGAGCAAGAGGACGCGGAAGAGGCCTACCCTCCCTCTCTGTATGATGCCTCCACCGTTGACTATGGTGGGGAAGGGGAGGAATCGTACCCTCCGTCAGAGGACTCCGCCTCCACCGTGGACTACGGTGAAGGGGAGGAGGAAGAGGCGTACCCTCCGTCGGAGGACTCCGCCTCCACCGTGGACTACGGTAGGGAGGAGGCGGAGTCGGAGGAGGAATCGGAGGACGAGGATTACCTCCCTCCGCCTGTGTGCCCCTCTCGCACCGCAGAGAAGGGTGAGGAAGACGAGGGCTCCTATACCATGGAGGAAGAAGAGAGCCCTCCCCCCTCAGAGATGTCTGCGGAGACCGTGAGAGGGAAGCGGAAACCCTCTTCCGCTCGCTCCGGCGACAGTGCTATGGACTGCTCCCGGGGTGGCAGCCCGGAGCAGTCCATGGAAATGGAGACCGAAGGGGACCACCCACACGGCCCGTTCGGCCAGTCCGCCAGCCGTGATGCACCAGGCGGGTACGCCAGCCACGGCGCGCCAGGCACGTCAGTCCGCCGCGCTGCTCCTGGCACGTCAGCCCGCCGCGCTGCTCCTGGCACGTCAGCCCGCCGCGCTGCTCCTGGCAAGTCCGCCAGCCACGCGGCACCTGGCGCGTCGGCCAACCGCGCTGCGCCCGGTGGAGGATTTGCAGCAAGGGCAGGAGGAGCACCTCCCACCGCAGCGCCTGCAGCACCTGTGGCTCCCGGTCTCGCTCCCCTAATCGCTTTCCTCCTGGCGCGCAGCCTGGCGCCACTGTCATGTGTGTCTGTCCCAGTGTTTGTGAGTTTGCCCATATGTGTACCAAACCCCTTCTTCCCTCTTGTTCCTCTGTGCGTGAATGTACCTGTGTGTGTATTCGTGTCTGTTCCATTGTGTTTGTCTAACGTCTTTTCCCCTGTATTCCCAGGGAGGGTGTTCTAGGCGGTCCGTGGCGGACGCTTCCCCGAGGGTAGTCACCTCCCAGACGCAGGACTGAGCGCGTCGGATCCGCCCATCGCCGTGGGTTCGGGGCACTCGGTCCTGTTGGCACCCCGGGACGGGTAGTGCCCTTGGAGGGGGCGTCTGTCACGTTGAGGACCCCGGCCCCTCCCTTTTGGGCGTGTGTACACGTTGTCCACGTGCTTTGTCCGCGTCAGTGAACTCCGTGGTGAGGGCTATGTCGTGTGAATAATGTGTCTCACCTGTGAATCGTCTCGTAATCATGTGGGGCTAATGTGGTCTGTCTATTTAATGTGCGCTCGCGCAGTGTCGTGTGCTCGTCGTTGTCTAGAGTCTACACGTTTCTGTGTGTGTATCTCTGTTCTCCGTGCGCTATTGCGCAATATATGTTAATAAACTTAAAGTGACGTCCGTCCAGAAGGATTTCGTGTCTCGTCCTTCGTCCAGCCCCGAGCGTCACAAATGGATGGTTCATGGATGAATGTTACAGGTTTAGTTTCATTCTGTCATGACACAAATAGGAAAAAATGAAGGAAAATTAAATTATAAAATTAACATTTTGTACAGTTTTCCCATTAATGTTTTTAAACCCAATATTCCTAACTAACTCTCCACTGTCAACTGTCAAACAATAATGTTTGGGCTAATAAATCTTTCTGAATAGCATATCTAAATATCCATCTTTTAGATTTTCTCTTCTTGTGAAAACATGCAAACAATAACTTTGATTTTATATCTGATTAGATATTAAAATTATATTATTAATGTGATTTAAATAAAATAGTATTGTAAAGTGTTGAATGTTATCATTGGTTCTGTTATGAATACAAATACGAATACTTTAATGTGTCACGTTGAGGACCCCGGCCCCTCCCTTTTGGGCATGTGTCAACGTTGTCCACGTGCATCGTCTGCGTCAGTGGATATTTGGGGTTAGGGTTATGTCGTGTGATTAATAAGTCTCACCTGTGAATCGTCTCGTGATCACATGGGGCTAATGTGGTTTGTCTATTTAATGTGCGCTCACACAGTGTCCTGTGCTCATCGTTGTCTATGGTTTACACGTTGCTGTGTGTATGCTGGATGTTCTACGTGCGCTATTGCGCAATATCTGTGTTTTCCGTGCGCATTCAAGCGCTAAAATAAACGTGACGTCAAAAGACAAGGATTTTGTGTCTCGTCCTTCGTCCAGCCCCGAGCGTCACAGAACGACGAGCCGTCTGAGACACCAGGAAGATGCCAGGCTATATGACTCGGCCAAAGAGGAGTCAGCGCCCCATTAAGCGGCATCACCGTGCTTCTTCCCCTCCACCGCGCCGAGACGCCGCCCCTACACCGGAGCAGCTGAAGTTGGACCGGGTGTGCGCCTTCATGCTACGCGGGGTCCGAGTGACCGAGGATCCCGCGTTAAAAGCGGACCTCTACCAGGGAGTGGTAGACATGTGGAGGAAGCGAAACCCCTCTCCTTCCCTCACCCTCTCGCCTCAGAAGGCAGGTGCCTGCACAGTCGGCGCCACTGCGTCGACCCCGGAGGAGGAGTTTGGAGAGGGGGAGTCCGAGGAGGAGTCAGAGGAGGAGGAGTACCCCCCTCCACCTGTGGGCCCTTCTCCCGGCGCGGGCTATGAGGAAGAGGGGGAGGAAGAGGAGGATTACCCTCCATCCATTTACTCCGCTCCTACCATCGACTATGTTGGGGAGGGGGAGGAGGATGAGGAGTACCCTCAGTCCATATGCGACGACACCACCGTCGACTATGCTGAGGAGTACCCTCCGTCCATCTACGGTGAAGAGGAGGACTACCTCCCTCCGCCTGTAGGTCCCTCTCCCGGGGTACAGGAGGACTATTCCCCGTCCGTGAGGTCTGGAGTGTCGGAGAGCGACCCCTACACGGAGGATGAGGAAGAGAGCCTTCCCTCCTCCGTGGGGACTGTAAAGGGGCGGAGGACTCTGGGGGAGAACGCGTCTTCCAGGGCCAGCCCCATGGACTGTTCCCGGGGTCAGGCCCGTCGCGATGGGGCAGGCAAACCAGGCAATTGCTTGGGGCCCCAAGCTGGCCTGGGGCCCCCAGACAACAACAGGTTAAGAATTAAATGCAGCGACAAACTGTGTGAGCCCCCTTTTACATTCTCAAAGTCATGAGCAATGACACTGTTCTCAGAATCCCCCTCAAGGGGGCCCCTCCCACCAGCTGCTTAAGGCAGGCAGACACTGTCCTGGCAGACAGCCAAGTTTTAGACGCCGGCAAATATGAAACTTAACCATGAAGCGAATTTATCCATCAGGAAGCCAAAAGAGAAAACAAAAGAAGGAAGAGGAACACAAAAAAACTAGTGGTGGGCCGTTAACGGCGTTCGTTAATTTGATACTCTTATCGGGCGATATAAAAATTATCGCCGTTAATATATCTACTAAATGGGTAAGCAAACTATGATGACTTTCAACTTGACAGTTTAGCTCGGCTGTATTCCTAACCAAATTGCACAGTAGGGGCGAGAACGAGTTTTCAAACCTGTGAATTAAAAATCGTACGTGTGTTTACATGGATGCAGCCACGAAGTCGCCAGGTTTGCTTCATGGAAAATTCATTTTTAGGAACGTAAAATATTACCGGAGCGGAGCTCGGAGCGGTCGTTTTCTGCATGGTCCTAGCGCTAGATTCGTCGCTATTTAAATATTTATTTTTAACCGTTAAAACTTCAGAGGACCAAACCGGCTTTTGAAAAAGTCCCCCCCAAATTATGTCCGTGAGATTAAATGTACTAAATGTTGGCTTACATTTCAAATACCATGTTTAGCTGAATAAACATGTTATCAACCCCTTTTAATGTACAGTATGTAGGCTTACAAATTCATGTTTAACTGAATAAACCGTTGAACACGAGTAGCCTACATTTTATTGAGTATGTTTTTTTCTTCAAGTATCAAAGTAGAACAGCTTCCTCAAGCAGTCATTGATGCATTTTGGAAACAGGAGATGAGCCCCTGGTCTAATGCACCCTCTGTATTAAGAAACCCTATCTCAAAAGCTGACTTTTAGTTATTACTTGGGTAGCACACATATGAGCCATTTTAATATAGATTAATCTAGATTAATTTCAAGATTTCAGTGAGATTAATCTAGATTTAAAAAATTAATCTATGCCCACCCCTAAAAAAAACACAAGACAGTGGTAAGTGATGATTTACACTGGATAAATTAGGCCTACCTGTACAAATGGTGTAATTTAGCAGCAGGTAGGCTAAAAACAATATATACGTCCCGGGTAATCCCATACTTAAATCTGCTATGTTCAGCTACAAGTAGTAAATTTGTAAAGTAGTTAGTTTGAGGTGTATATGCTGTGGTTCTTGAAGGTGGACTGCGGCCAGATATGTTTTTTTTTTTTGGCCGGAGGGGGGTTTGGGCATGAGATTTCTGGTGTGGAGGTTGGGGGGGCCCCGGTTGGTGTCTTTGCTTGGGGCCCCCAAATACCTTGAAACGGCACTGCCCGGGGTGAGAGCCCGGTGGAGTCCATGGAGGGGATCCTGGAGGGTGAGGAGGAGAATATGGACACGGAAGAGGAGCTCCCTCGCGCTGCACCGGGCGCGTACGAGAGCCGCGCTGCACCGGGCGCGTACGAGAGCTGCGCTGCACCGGGCGCGTACGAGAGCCGCGCTGCACCTGGCGCGTCCGCCCGCCGCGCTGCACCTGGCGCGTCCGCCCGCCGCGCTGCACCTGGCGCGTCCGCCCGCCGCGCTGCACCTGGCGCGTCCGCCCGCCGCGCTGCACCCGATGGAGGGTTCGCAGCGAAGGCAGGAGGGGGACTGCCCAACGCAGCGCCAGCAGCACCGGATCTCTCACCCCTACTCGCTCTCCTCCTGGCGCGAAGCCTGGCGCCCATGTCGTGTGTGTGTGTTCCAGTGTTTGTCAGTCTTCCCCTTTGCGTACCAAACCCCCTTTTCCCGTTTGTGTCGATGTGTGTAAGCGTGCCTGTTTGTGTGTTTGTTCCTGTGCCGTTTAATGTGTCTAACATCTTTTCCCCCGTCTTCCCAGGGAGGGTGTGCTAGGCGATTCGTAGCAGACGCTTCGACAAGGGCAGTCACCTCCCAGACGCAGGACTGAGCGTGTCGGATCCGCCCATCGTCGTGGGTTCGGGGCACTCTGTCCTGTTGGCACCCCGGGATGGGTAGTGCCCTTGGAGGGGGCGTCTGTCACGTTGAGGACCCCGGCCCCTCCCTTTTGGGCGTGTGTCAACGTTGTCCACATGCTTTGTCTGCGTCAGTGGATATTTGGGGTTAGGGTTCTGTCATGTGATTAATAAGTCTCACCTGTGAATCGTCTCGTGATCACATGGGGCTAATGTGGTTTGTCTATTTAATGTGCGCTCGCGCAGTGTCCTGTGCTCGTCGTTGTCTATGGTTTACACGTTGCTGTGTGTATGCTGGATGTTCTACGTGCGCTATTGCGCAATATCTGTGTTTTCCGTGCGCAATCAAGCGCTAAAATAAACGTGACGTCAAAAGACAAGGATTTCGTGTCTCGTCCTTCGTCCAGCCCCGAGCGTCACATAATGTCATTGCACAATGTATGTGTACACTCGTTCAACGAAAATAGGGTCCAGCCTCCATCATGGTACAAATATGTTATATACACTAATATAATAAAATGGATTTAAGAAAACAAAATAGAAAATAGAATAGTCGGAACCAAAAAAAAAGGCAAAACAGAAGAAGCAGAATTGTTATTGCACATGTGAATTAAGTTGCACATTTCCCAGTAAAGTGAACATCTTTAATTGGGTTGAATACATATATTGCACAGTGCCCGAATAAATGCTTTAAGAGTTTAACAGAGCAATAGCCCTGTTGTAAAAACTGTCCCTTAGTCTATTCGTCTTTACTTTGAGTTGCCTGAACTGTCTACCTGATGGCAGCAGTTTGAATAAGTGATGCCCTGGGTGTGTACTGTCTTTTATTATTTTATCGGCCTTTCTGCGACTCCGGGTGTTGTAGAGCTCCTTCAGTGTTGTAAGAGGGTAGCCAATGATTTTCTGTGCGGTGTAGATGACCCTCTGTATGGCCTTCTTGTGTTTGATGTTACAGCTGGCGAACCACACAGAGATACAGTATGTTAACACACTCTCCACGGAGCAGCGGTAGAAGGCCATCAGCCAGTTCTTTCCTCAGGTTAAGCCTCCTGAGGATCCTCAGAAAGTGGAGGTGCTGTTGGGCCTTTTTCACTACCGCTGAGGTGTTTGTGCTCCATTGGAGGTCTTCGTCCAAATGTACCCCCAGAAACTTAAAGCTGGCTACCCTTTCCATACACTCCCCATTGATCCAGATTGGTCTCAGGTCGGATTTTATCTTCCTGTAGTCCACAATCAGTTCTTTGGTCTTTGATGTGTTAACGACCAAGTTGTTGTCTGCGCTCCACTTCACAAGCCTTTGGACATCCTCCCTATATGCTGATTCATCGCCATTTGAGATAAGCCCGACTAGAGTGGTGTCATCCGCGAACTTGATTGTGACATTGTTCTGGTGTTTACTGACACAGTCGTAAGTGTACAGAGTGTAGAGTAGTGGACTAAGTACACACCCCTGTGGTGTCCCAGTGTTAAGTGTGAGGGCTGCGGAAAGATGTGATCCTACTCTGACCTTCTGTGTCCGGTCCGAGAGAAAGTCCGTAATCCAGTTGCAGATGTTGGTTGAGATACCAATGTCCATTAATTTGGGAGTCAATTTATCCGGGATGATGGTATTAAACGCTGAACTAAAATCCATGAAGAGAAGCCTAGCATAGCGTCCATGCAGTTCTAGGTGAGAGATGGTCGTGTGAAGTGCTGTTATTATAGCATCCTCCATAGACCGGTTTGCCTTGTATGCAAACTGAAATGGGCCCAGCTTGGGTGGGAGACATGACATGATGTGATGTTTTACCAGCTTCTCGAAACACTTCATGACTGTTGAAGTCAGAGCTACAGGTCGGTAGTCATTAATTGATTGTGAAGCATGAAGATTTATTTTTGCTGTGGAACTGAATTCATTAAACATTTAGAGAAGTTAAAAAGTAAATAGTATTCTACAGTAACACAAGCCTCCATGTTGTTAAAGAGTCAGTGTTAATAAGAATGACACCAGCATTAGACCAGCAAGATTAGCAGGAGGAAACACCGCCCCCTGCTGTTCTAACATTTAACATGTTAAATGTTCCAACATGGTTGCTGCTCCATTATGTGAACAAAATCTCATAAAGATCTTGACCTGTTTGTGTGTGAATATCTGTTCATAAGTGAAATGGTTCTGGTCTTTTAAATCTGTGTTCCTACCTTACACAGGTTCCCCACATTTAGTACAGCTGTTGTCACCCAAAGACCAAAACAGTCAACTCAGACTCCACCGTCAACTCTGATTCTGACTCCAAGGTCTCCACTCAGAACTACTGTCAATCACTTAATTAACCACTAGATGGAGCCAGAACTCAACAAAGACTTTCAACAACTTAAATAATGTACATTAACATAAACACGGCCTTTACTGTAGGACACAAGGTCTGGCATCGTGACATGAATGTCAAAAAAATAATAAAAATTACTCAAAAACATATCAAAATATAGTGGAAATGCTCAAAATAAGACTGCATGTAATGCAGAATTAAATGTGAAATTAGACGGAACTCAATGGATCCTATTGACTGTGTAGAAGAGATGTGTGATCTGTGTTCAGCAGTGTTGCTACTCAGTAAGGTCAGTGTATAAGGTGCTGAATTTACCTTTACAGTCTTGATATTAAATGTGACTTTTACAATCTTTTACATTGTATAATCAAACATCTATTACAGTTTTTCTCAGTCGATTCGGTTCATTTCTCAGATAGGCCATAAGGTGAACATCGAAAAAAAAAAATTTCCGCTTCGCGTTCTCCGAACCAAACACGCTTCAGCTCATAAAAAATAACGAGTTATGTTGAGGTTTAAAAAAAAGGTTTCGCGAGTCACGTGACTGCGGCGAGAGATGTGGTAGCTTTTTTGCAAGAGCTCTGCAATTACCCTCTAAATTTCACTTTTTACCACGTATTGGGCATTTTATATTCTTGGCCAAATTATTATATTAGTAGAGCTTAAAATAGCAATGGCGAAAACTAAACAAACTCAAGACCATATTCGTGCGGTCGACAGCGAGGAACTTTCCAAGCTAGTTAGGCTAGCAGTGGCAGAAGCTATCAAGGAAGCTCTTCCCAAATTCATAGACGTTGTGGTTTCTCAACTTTCAGAGAAAACTCATGCCATTGTGGCTGAACAAATGTCAGAAATTCGAAAAGACATGTCTTCCATCCAGGCGGACACCTCGACGTGCATGTCGCAAATTGAGACTAGCAACAACCATTTGACCGAAGTCGACAGCCGACTCTCTGCCTCAGTGGATAAACTCAATGCGCTTTGCAACAAACTGGAGATCAAGATTGCCGATTTGGAGGATCGTTCACGCAGAGACAATATAAGGATTCATGGGATCCCTGAAAACCATGAAACTGCTAACACTCTATCCTATTTGTCTAAAGCTATACCCAAGTGGTTTCCGGACCTAGGTTCAGTTGAAATAATGCGTGCCCATCGAGTTGGTTCGGAAAGAGTGGATGCCAACCATAAGCCGATCCCACGTACTATTCTGCTGAAGCTACTACGATTTACGGAACGTGATAAGATTCTAGCCGCGGTGCGTAAAACAGTGGTAGAGTTGGACGGTAAGGCGATCCGGTTCACCCCGGACTACAGCCAACAAACTTTTGCCCGCAGGCTGGCCTTCTCCAACGTGATAGATAGTCTACAGAAGATGGGTTTCCGTACATTCTTGCAGTATCCTGCTAAATTGAAAGTGATGCGAGGTGCAGCCACTCACTTCTTTGAAACTCCACAGGAGGCAGAAGACTTTGCGCAGTCTTTCAATGGCTAAGTATTGCCAACATTTGGAAAAATTTTGATATTGTCTTGCTACTGTTATTGACCGAAAGTGTCTTTTACTGTCCTTGTTTAAATTTGAACCAACGCTTAGTTTAGGCTACTTGACGTTGTAATTTGGGAACGGCCTGTAAATGTAGCTTACTTTCATTTGCTCACTTAATAATTTGTGACTTACTGAACCCAGTGTGGTATACAGTTGTCTGATTAATGAGAGGGGATTGTGGGGTTTGGTTAGAGGGTTTCCACTGTACTCAAGGATCACGGGTCCAATGCTTTGGGGTACACCAAGCTCGTTAGGAGCTGAAGGGGAATGTTGTGTTGTACCGCTCTCCAGTGTTCTTTGGAGGGCTTCGGGGTCATGGCGACAGTGTTATGTGGGTGGGTATGGATCTCTTACTCTATTTTAGATATCTTACCTGTAAATGACTGCACTGAGATACTTTGTTTAATTCTATTTTATGTCATACATCATAGCACATCTTTAACATTATGGCAAAGCTCCATGTAATTAGCTGGAATGTAAATTGCCTTAATGGCCCTATTAAGCGTGCTGCTTGCTTGGATTTCTTACATAGTCGACATTGCATTCATACAGGAATCACATTTAAGAACACAGGATACTAAATGCTTTGCAAACAAACACTACTATGTGGCATCCTCAGCATCTTTAAATTCAAAAACCAGAGGTTCATTAATAGTATTGAAACGCAGTCTCTCCTTGAGCATAATGGGGAAGTATGGGAGCGAAGATGGTAGAATCACATACATTAAAACCATCATCTCAGGTCATAAATTTGCTTTTGTTTCTGTTTATGCCCCATCTCAGTATGAATCAGATTTTTTCCCTAACTTAGTTTCAGTTCTTGCACAACTACACGACTTTTCACTTATCTTAGGTGCAGATATGAATGCATGTATCAATCTAGCTTTGGACAAATCAGTTCAAAAATCGACCCCCTCCCAATTAAGTGCATCAAATGATATTCAAAATGTCCTGTCATCTCTCAGTCTGGTTGACATTTATCGCATAATTAATCCCACTTCAAAACAGTATACTTTCTATTCAGCCGTACGTCAGACTTCCTCTAGAATAGATTACATATTGGCATCTCCAACTTCCTTCTCCGAAATTCATAATGTAGCGATTATTCCCTCTCCCTTATCAGATCATAGTATGGTTTTAGCTCATATTACATTAATCCATACTCCTCCTAGAGCCCCAAGATGGCGCTTTAATATATCCCTCCTCCAAAGTGAGGAATTCTGTATTTTTCTTAGTAATTCCTTAAGCACTTTTATAGAAATTAATACAGGTTCAGTAGAAGATCCTAGATTTTTATGGGATGCTATTAAAGGATCAATTAGAGACTCAACTATCTCTTTCTCATCTTATCTTAATAAAAGTAGGCTTCGTAAAATATGTGAATTAGAAGATGCTCTTGTTCAACTTGTGTCAGAAAGGAAAGACACACAATCTGATATCTTGTTGGGGAAAATATCCACAATAAAAATTGAGCTGAACTATTTATTGAGACAGAGAGCTGAGTTTTTAATACATAGAACCAGAAGAAATTATTATTATAGCTCCAGACCAAGCCATCTACTAGCCTTACGACTTAAACAGAACGAGAAACTTTCCTGTATAATGACTATTAAGACACCTACAGTCTCTGTAACTGAACCCCGTGAAATTAATACAGCTTTTAAAAATTTCTACTCCAACCTCTATTCCTCTGAGGTATTCCTAAACCTGGATTCCTATAAAAACGTTTTCCATGACCTTGAACTCCCTACCCTTACTAGCCAAGATTCAGGAAAATTAGCTGCTCCAATCACATTGGTAGAGTTGAAAGAGGCTCTTGTGAATATGAAGAAGGGAAAATCCCCAGGCTGGGATGATATCCCTCCTGAGGTATACTTGACCTTTTGGGACATAGTTGGACCACCGATGTTGAATATGATTAATACTGCTATTGACAAAGGTGCTTTTAACTCAAGTGTTAACACTGCAATAATCACATTACTACTTGAATCAAACAAAGATCCCTCCGAATGCGGGAACTACAGACCCCTATCTCTTTTAAATGGAGATGTGAAATTATATGCCAAGGTTCTTGCCTCACGACTTGAAGGCTATTTGACAGCGTTAATTCATAATGATCAGACTGGATTCATCAAGGGCAGATTAGCGTCCGATAATGTACGCCGACTCCTTTATATCATCCATGCTGCTAAGGAGATCGATCTACCATGCTCAGTCCTGTCACTAGATGCCGAAAAGGCGTTTGACAGGCTAGAAAAGGATTATTTATGGATTACTCTCGATAAATTTAGACTAGGTGCAGATTTCATCAAAATGATTAAGGTCCTATACGCTAACCCCTCTGCCATGGTTTATACCAATAATATTTTCTCTTCACAGTTTCCTATATCAAGGGGTACACGCCAGGGTTGTCCCCTCTCTCCTTTAATTTTCGCTCTTTCTCTTGAACCACTGGCCCAAAAAATAAGACAACACCCCGCTGTTGTTCCCATCTCTATCAATAATTCTGAACACCGTATATCCTTATTTGCTGATGATATTCTTCTTTACATTGGTGATACAGGCACTTCTCTTTCACATATATTATCTATCTTTGATGCATTTAGTTCTCTATCTGGATATAAAATTAATTGGGGTAAATCATCATTAATGCATTTAAATTCAATTCGTTCGGTGACACCCTTACCTTCTAATATCCCTGTAGTTGGTCAATTTAAATATCTTGGGATAGATATTTCACCTTCTATCTTTCACACAGCATCCCATAATTTTCAAAACATACATAACCAAATTGCAAAGGATTTAGAACGTTGGTCTAAGCTTCCAAACTCCCTCCAAGCCAGAGTATCAATAGTCAAAATGGATATTCTGCCCCACGTCAATTTCTACTCCTCAATGATCCCCCTTCCACCCCCAAAAGGTTACTGGGATAAGTTACAGTCTCTGGTAGCTAAATTCATATGGAATGGGAAGAGGCCCCGATTGGAAATGAAAACTCTTCAGCGAGATAAGATGCAGGGAGGTTTGGGTTTACCGAACTTCAAAATGTATTTTTGGTCTTTTGTTCTTCGACCTTTGTATGTATGGTTTAATTCAAGTGTGTCTGTGTCCTGGAAATCAATCGAGGAAAATATCTCCCATCCATACAGGCTCCAAGACCTGATAAACTCTAACATACCAGTTAAAGCAGCGAAAACTCACTTAGGCCCTATAATTTCCTATTTGCTCAGGACTTGCAGTACTGTAATGAGTCGTGCTGGGATGGACTTAAAGTGGCATAAGCACTCCCCTATATTTAATAATTTCTCCCTCCTGGTTGGGAAAAAGCCCCTCTCTTTTTTAGTGTGGAGGGATAAGGGAGTTCACACTTTTGATAATCTGTTTAATAATGATGGTTTGCGTGCCTTCAATGATTTACAAGCTCAATATGACCTGCCGGATACATCTTTTTTCTTCTATTTACAACTGAGATCTGCCATGAAGGCGTATGGTGTCCCTTGGGGTGCTCCATTGCCAACCCATCCACTGAATAAGATATTTGCTCCACAAAATCATACACGTGGGTTGGTTTCAAAATTTTACAAACTAATTTCTGATCCCCATACATCGTTGCCAGTGGAAAGTGTATGGGCTAGAGACCTCACTCCTATGGTAGAGGAAGACATTTGTTGGGACACAGTATGGGAAAATATACACAACACCTCCAAGAATCCTGACCACCAGCTCATACACTTTAAATTTACCCATAGGATGTATTTAACTCCCAGGAAACGGCATGCAATGAAAATTATCGCTTCTCCTGATTGTGATTTTTGTACTTTGAATGCTGTTGGGACTTTTTTACATATGTATTGGGAGTGCCCCAGGGTCTCTGAATTCTGGAGACTAATTTCTTCCACCTTGAGCGATATGCTCGAGACTGACATCCCATGTTCACCATCTTTACTCCTGCTCAATGATGACTCCACCTTTAACTTTTCTTTGCAACAAAGGTGCATACTATGGGCAGGACTTACAGCAGCTAAGAAAATGCTGGCAGTGAGATGGCAGCCACCTCATACTTTGCCATGGCGGCAATGGGCAAACACTTTTCTGGACATTGTAATGATGGAGAGATCAGTGGCCCGGATGCATGGAGCCAGCTAAAGAACAATTCATTCATGGGATGCAGCATACTCTCTCGTAAAAGGAAAAGTGCAGGACAACCAGCCATAATGTATCAATATGATGATATATGTTGTTAAATAATATTTTCCATTTCTTTTTATTGTTTTTATTTTACTCTGAGATCCTGAATGGGTTGGGTGGGGGTCGCCATGGGGGTGGGTGGGAGAGGGACAAATTGTTAGTGTACGAGTATTGCTAATGGGATTCTTTATTCTTTTATTTCCTGTCTTTAACTCTGATTCTCGTTAACACTGTATTGTACATAATTTCTTGGAAAATAAAAAACATTTGATAATTAAAAAAAAGGTTTCGCCGCTCAAAAGGGTACGTGGTGGTGGGACAGGGGGAAGAAGAAGATGAGGAAGAGGAGGAGTGAGGGTACGTGGTGGTGGGACAGGGGGAAGAAGAAGATGAGGAAGAGGAGGAGTGAGGGTACGTGGTGGTGGGACAGGGGGAAGAAGAAGATGAGGAAGAGGAGGAGTGAGGGTACGTGGTGGTGGGACAGGGGGAAGAAGAAGATGAGGAAGAGGAGGAGTGAGGGTACGTGGTGGTGGGACAGGGGGAAGAAGAAGATGAGGAAGAGGAGGAGTGAGTGTACGTGGTGGTGGGACAGGAGGAAGAAGAAGATGAGGAAGAGGAGGAGTGAGGGTACGTGGTGGTGGGACAGGGGGAAGAAGAAGATGAGGAAGAGGAGGAGTGAGGGTACGTGGTGGACAGGGGGAAGATGAAGATGAGGAAGAGGAGGAGTGAGGGTACGTGGTGGTGGGACAGGGGGAAGAAGAAGATGAGGAAGAGGAGGAGTGAGGGTACGTGGTGGTGGGACAGGGGGAAGAAGAAGATGAGGAAGAGGAGGAGTGAGGGTACGTGGTGGTGGGACAGGGGGAAGAAGAAGATGAGGAAGAGGAGGAGTGAGGGTACGTGGTGGTGGGACAGGGAGAAGAAGAAGATGAGGAAGAGGAGGAGTGAGGGTACGTGGTGGTGGGACAGGTGGAAGAGACCGAGGAGTACAATCACACTGTGTTGTCCCAGATTAAATTCGGGCGACGCTCATTGACCACGTTATACTGTAAACCATCGCATCACAATGGCATAGGCAGGTCGATGAGTTCAACCCAATGTGCCTCGGTGTACCGTCTCCAACGGGCCAAAGTGGAGGTCCCAGGCCAGGGAGGGGGCAATCTGATTATGTGTGAGGGTGAGGATTGTGGCCAGGTGAGGGAGGGTGAGGATGGTGGCCAGGTGAGGGAGGGTGAGGACGGTGGCCAGGTGAGGGAGGGTGAGGATGGTGGTCAGGTGAGGGAGGGTGAGGACGGTGGCCAGGTGAGGGAGGGTGAGGATGGTGGCCAGGTGAGGGAGGGTGAGGATTGTGGCCAGGTGAGGGAGGGTGAGGCAGTGTTTAGTGAAGTAAAACCACACCCCCACTTTATTTACATTTTATTTCAGTGGCGTGCAAAGACATTTTGGGGGGCAAGTGCTGGGAGGAGGGGGGGGCACTTTTTAGCACACGTGGAACAATTCATTATTTAAAAAATTACAAGCGCATGTTGAATGAAATTTGACTTTTATTAGTAACATTCTCTAAACGTGAGTTTTCAATGGAAAAAGTCACTCCGCCAACTGATAAAATCCATATCCAATATTAACTATATACAGTCATTGTCCTTCAGTTAACTTCTGTTTACCCTCCACTGTCTGCAGGCATTGTTGCATATATTTTGCAATTAGTAAATCAATATAGGCCTACAATTAAGACAGTAAAAAGACCAAAAAGTAGGAGAAGGAATTATAGGCTACTGAGTGTTGTCATTACATGAATGCAGATGGACATTTTTCACAGGTAATGGGGAACTTCCGTTTCTTCTTTCACAAACTTCATAATTTATGTTGCCTAACAAAACCTATACAACAGAAAACGTTCAGCTTAACACACAGATTTGCAAACTCTACCTTAATTATTTGAATGTCGTCGTCCTCACGTTATCTATCATTGATTTGGGCTAGAGCAACTAGTTTATCAGGTGACCAGTCGGCTAAAAATGTTTAGTAGTCTGGTGCTGTATGAGACATTTTACTGCACAAGAAAATGATTTCACGTTGGGCTTAGAGGGCAAACGGTACGATTTGACTTGATGTGTATGTGACCTGGCTGGTGGGGCACGGGAGAAGAAGTCTATCTGTGACCGTGTGTGCTGTGTTGAAGACGCTTCCTTCCACTCGCTGAACTGAACTGCTGCTGTAGCGCGTCTGGTGTTAAAGGAAGAGAGAGGTCGGGTGTGTGCGAGGTGGTGGCTCATTTCAGGGCATTGTTTTTAATCGCTCAGGTTTTCAAAAGATCATTTCAAACCGACCTCAGTAAAATAATAATAATAATAAAAAACGAAGTTTCAAAAGGGCACTTTCGTTGATAAAGGGCAGAGTTGAGGTCTATGTGTGCACGCCACTGTTTTATTTGATTGCATTACAGAATGGGCATTGTGTTTACATTTCCTTTTTACACTACAGTATTGTTAGCAAGTTCATTTTTGTGTGATTAGAAATGGGTTCAACTTCCTTGGCGTTATTAGTTTGATGTGTGATTAACCTTTGTAAAATCCTTTTTTTCAGTTTTATACACCATTATTGTGACACTCGAAAGAGGAGGCATGACGAGCGTAGGTACGGTGCAACATACAACGTTTTATTCACAAGAAGGCATGTTAAGCTCGGTGCGGAGCGCAAGTACAAACACACGAAGCTCACACAGGCACTAAACTTTAGACAAATTGCGCGATTGAGACAAATTGAGACATTGCGCGAACACACATTAAATAGGTGATTAACACATTCCCCAGTGATCACGAGACAAGGCACAGGTGAGACTACGAACACGCTCACAAATGACCCACGCCCACGGAACTACAAACATGGACATAACTGCACGCAGACAGAACGACACGTCCACAGGGAAGGGTCCAGAGCTGTCACTGTAACAGAATCCCCCACCAGGGGCTCGCTACTCCCCCCGCAGCTGGAAAGCCCCGAATCTACACCGACGGGCAGGTCCGGAGCTGCCGGGATCACGAGCCTCCGAGAGCCGTCTCCCCCGATGGTGGGAACCGCTGCGAACAGCTCTAAAACACCCTCCCTGGGAAGACAGTTGAAAATACATTAAACACGGGCACATGCACAAACACACACACTGGAACATTAAACACAAAGGGCACAAGAGGGAAAAGGGGATTAGGAAGAAATCGGGACAGACAAACAAACAGGCACAGGCAGCCACGACAACATTCTGGCTGCCTGCCACAGCGCTAGCAGTGGCGCGACCCCTCCTGGGGTCGCAGGCGGAACAGGCAGCGGAGTTCCGCCGGTACTCGAAGCCGAACTCTGAGCGCGTGTTGCGCTGCTTTGTGCTCCCGCTGACCGTGCGCCTGGTGGCCTCCCTTGGGGAGCTTCGGCCGCCTTTTTTGGCGCTACCGGAGTCCGGGCTCTGCGCCGCGTGGTGGCGGGTATCCGCAGCATGTCCAAGGGCCGAACCCCCACCTTGGACCGCTGGCTACGCAGAGACCCTCTCGCACTCCCGGAGATACCGGTCGCGTTGCCCCTCGACGTCTCCATCTCCTCCTCGCCCACCGAGATGCTCCAATCAAGGGACATCGGTTCCTCCGCGGTCGTGCAGCGGGAACAGTCCATACTGCTCCCCGCTGAGGGGGACCGAGGAACCTCCTTTCCAGAGTAAACGTGTCCTCTGAGCACGACAGTGAGAGTGAGGAGAAGTTAACCAACTCGGAGTGCTCAGAGGACACCGTTTACTCCGGGAAGGAGGTTCCTCAGGGATGGACGAATAGACGGAGAGGGACCGACTTCTTCCTCCTACTCACTGTAATACTTGGTGGACTCCGTGCATACGGATGATGGAGGGCTGACGCCTTCCTCCCCTTCACCATAATACTCGGTAGGGTGGCCGAGTAAACGAAAGGAGGAGGGCTGATCTCCTCTTCCTCCGCACCATGGTGCTCGGTGGAGTTCGGGTGAATGGACGGAGTGGGGACGGCCTCTTCTTCGCCTCCCCCGTAATACACCATCGGTACCAAACACAACGATGACGGGGGGCTGACATCCTCTTCTTCCGATACTCAAGAAGCTGCAGACACTGGGGGGGAAACCACTAGCCTCGCCCTCGCTCGAATCCTCGTGGCCTCAGGATTCCACGTCTCCTTTTTGCGGATGATGTGGTCCTGTTGGCATCATCGGGCCACGACCTGCAGCTCTCACTGGATCAGTTTGTAGCCGAGTGTGAGACGGCCGGGATGAGAATCAGCACCTCTAAAACTGAGACCATGGTACTCAGTCGGACAAGGGTAGAATGCCCTCTCTGGGTCGGGAATGAGTCCTTGCCTCAAGTGGAGGAGTTCAAGTATCTCGGGTTCTTGTTCACGAGTGAGGGAAGGATGGAACGAGAGATTGACAGGTGTATCGGTGCTGTGGCTGCAGTATTGCGGACACTGTACTGGACCATTGTGGCGAAGAGAGAACTGAGCCAAAAGGCAAAGCTCTCGATTTACTGGTCAATCTACGTTCTGACTCTTACCTATGGTCACAAGCTCTGGGTAGTGACCGAAAGAATGAGACTGCGAATACAAGCGGCTGAAATGAGTTTTCTCCTCAGGATTAACATCCCCCCTTAGATAAAGGTACAGATCCAGGGGTTCATAGATGAAGGGTTTTATGGTAGACTGGGGCGCTGGTGCTGTCGTCCTGTCACTGCTCGTGGTCACTCAAGTTTGTTGACAGTGCAGTGGATGGATGCCATTGTCTCAGAATGCCCCCAAGCCTATGTTACCTTCTGGTTCTGCCTTTTTAGCTAGGCTGTAATAGTTTAACTTAATGCCGGAGTTGCTGCCACACTCCAGAAATGTGTTTAATTTCAACTGTCCTGTATATGTCCTCATACAGAGCTAATTTTCCGTTTTATTTTCTCCACATGGCTGCCCGCCTGCTCGAGGAAAAATGAGATAAGGAGAGGCAAGCAAGTTATCCAGTGCCAGCCACCTACTGCCTGACCGGATAAGCCTACACCATGATGGACAATACTACATCTTTTCCTTTTCTTTATTTCTTTCTGTCTAAATTGTTGTTGTTGTCATGGTGACCGGTGTCGGCCAGAGGAGGATGGGTTCCCCCCCTGAGTCTTGGTTCCTCTCAAGGTTTCTTCCTCATGCAAAAAACTAGGGAGTTTTTCCTTGCCACTGTCGCCCTTGGCTTGCTCACTGGGGGCTAGGACTCGGCACTTGTAAAGCTGCTTTGTGACAACAACTGTTGTAAAAAGCGCTATATAAATAAAATTTGATTGATTGATTGATTGAGGATGTCTGGGCTGTCCCTTAGAGATAAAGTAAGATCGGTCATCTGGGAGAGGTTCCACGTAGAGGAGCTAGCTGAGGTGGTTCTGGCATCTGGTCCGGATGCCACCTGGGTGCTCCAGGCATGTCAAACTGGGAGGAGACCCCAGGGGAAGACCCAGGACACGATGGAGTGATTATGTCTCTCGGCTGTCCTGGGAACGCCTCGGTATCCTCCCAGAGGAGCTAGAAGAGGTGGCTGGGGAGAAGGAAACCTGGGCTTAGGCTACTGCCCCCGCGACCCAAACCCGGACAAAGCGGATGACAATGAATGGATGGATTTTGCATTGGATTTATGTAATTAAATTGAATGGAAAATGTACATGTAAATGAAATACAGTATTATGTATAGCATAACTGTTGGGCATTAATATTTTTTTGAGTGCAGTGGTGTAGCTTATGTTTGCTGCAGATTGTGAAGACAGACAGACAACAACACCACAGTGAGTGAGAGGAACTGAGCGGAAACGTCCTTACCACAGAGGAATTATAACAGCAGAAGAACAAAACAAAACTAGCTGGTGAAGATCTTGACAAGCCACTTTGTAAAAATAGCAATACTTTCAGGAAGCAGGACTGTATTATCTGAAAGATGTTTGACCAGTCAGAACATGTATTGCATTGTCTTAAAACTATACAGGACCCAACAGATATGGCATACCATTACACCAACATATGAAAATGACTATAAACTAATTAAACTAAACTGAACTTTAAATATTCAAGAAATCATAGAGTATGAGTTAAACCATAAGTGTTGTACGCACAGGATACAGAAAGACAGAGAGAGAGAGAGAGAGAGAGAGAGAGAGAGAGAGAGAGAAATAGTTCTCTATTGATTTAAAGGGAGAATGCTTTACAGCCTAAATAAAAATGCTTCACATTGCTGAAGAATGTGTTATTATGAGGAACTAAAATGCCTGTTATACATCACAGAGAGAAAGAGAGATAGAGAGAGAACAAGGAAGCAGTGTGTTTCCAGAGCTCCACACCTGTTTGAGTCTCTTGATTAAAGATGCTGGTGTGTGTGTTTCTCCTCTACTGTGGACTACAGGTGACTGCAGGTGAGTTCTACATGTGTATCTGTGTGTGTCTTCATGCTGTGTGTGTGTAGCACTGCTGTGTGTACGATAGAGGACATGGAGACAACCCCAGTGCCTGGGTTTAGTTACTAGTGTTTGATATTGACCTGTCCTCTGGGTTTAGTTACTAGTGTTTGATATTGACCTGTCCTCTGGGTTTAGTTACTAGTGTTTGATATTGACCTGTCCTCTGGGTTTAGTTACTAGTGTTTGATATTGACCTGTCCTCTGGGTTTAGTTACTAGTGTTTGATATTGACCTATCCTCTGGGTTTAGTTACTAATGTTTGATATTGACCTGTCCTCTGGGTTTAGTTACTAACATTTGATATTGACCTGTCCTCTGGGTTTAGTTACTAGTGTTTGATATTGACCTGTCCTCTGGGTTTAGTTACTAGTGTTTGATATTGACATGTCCTCTGGGTTTAGTTACTAGTGTTTGATATTGACCTGTCCTCTGGGTTTAGTTACTAGTGTTTGATATTGACCTGTCCTCTGGGTTTAGTTACTAGTGTTTGATATTGACCTGTCCTCTGGGTTTAGTTACTAGTGTTTGATATTGACCTGTCCTCTGGGTTTAGTTACTAGTGTTTGATATTGACATGTCCTCGGGGTTAAGTTACTAGTGTTTGATATTTACCTGTCCTCTGTGTTTAGTTAGTAGTGTTTGATATTGACTTGTGCTTCTCATCTTACAAAATACATTAAGAGAATAACTGACCAGACTGTGTCCCTAACAGACCAGACTGTGTGCCTAACAGACCAGACTGTGTTCCTAACAGACCAGACTGTGTCTCTAACAGACCAGACTCTATGTTCTTCGTTCTGCTGTGTTCTTGTCTTGTCTGGTACAGTCTGTTCCAACATCAGTTCCTCCTCCACTCACAGAACAATGCATTAGAGATCACTGAATGAAGTAATGAATGTGTGGTACACTGCAGGTAGAAGGTGATGATGGTTTTATTGCACTGTGTCTTCTGCAGGTTGCACCAGGATGGATTCTCAAGAATTCTTTGTCAGTGGTTCTCCAGGAGAGTCTGTACTGCTGTCCTGCCGTTGTCCAGACAACCATGACGTCATCAAATGGACCGTTGGATCTTCACTTCAGTCTACAGGTCGCACTGTGGTGTCTAATGAGGCAGGACGCTACAGGGGCAGAGTCTCCATATTTGATCAAACACCCTCCAGTAACTTCTCTCTGCTCATCTCAAACCTCAGTGAAGAAGACACAGGAATGTACTGGTGTGGAGAGTCTACCTATGTCAAACTAAACGTTAGAGGTGAGTCACTCACATCCCAGTTCCAGCAGTGTGTAGAGGCAGTTTGGAAGTGTTCAGATGGTTTATGTTAGTGGTCAAGAGTCTAAGGACACATGCTGGAAAGGTTTTTCTTTTTGTCAACTGAAGATTAAAACAACAAACTGCACAAAAACACAAAATGACAATGTAGGCAAGTCAAGGCAAGTTTATTTCTACAGCACCTTTCATACACACTGGAGACTCAAAGTGCTTCACACACAAAAGAAAGAAGCTCATTCGGACGGAGCTCCATCATGTTGGGAAGGTCACTGCAGTGAGGAGGCAGGAGCAGCAGGTGGAGAGAGTGGAGCTGTTACGTCTTTAATGTCCAGAACAACAGAGAAGAACCTACACACATCACCAAACTAAAGGAAGACGCTAGATGCTACAGTAAGGGCTCCCAGCGCAGAGCTAAACAGACACTAGACTGGGCTGCTGGAGGAGAGAAGGAGACACGTTCAGGGTGCAGCAGACTGGCTCTCTCAGGACAGACTGGAGGATTCACACCACTGAACGGAGGGACCTGTAGACATTTATAGACTGATACATGAGAAACAGGAGAGTTAGATGATAGGGAGGTGTGTCAGTGGGTGGAGACTGTGAGTGGGGGTGTGTCCTTGTGTAGGTGTGTTACTGGGTGGGGACTGTGAGTGTGGGCGTGTCCTTGTGTAGGTGTGTCAGTGGGTGGAGACTGTGAGCAGGGGCGTGTCCTTGTGTAGGTGTGTCAGTGGGTGGAGACTGTGAGCGGGGGCGTGTCCTTGTGTAAGTGAGTCAGTAGGTAGAGACTGAGCAGGGGTGTGTCCTTGTGTAGGAGTGTCAGTAGGTGGGGACTGTGAGTGGGGGCGTGTCCTTGTGTAGGAGTGTCAGTAGGTGGGGACTGTGAGTGGGGGCGTGTCCTTGTGTAGGTGTGTTTGGGAGTGGGCGTCTCCCCTGTGCTCTGGGACCAGCCTACCGTGACAACTGCCAACAAAATATAACACATAAGATAAGATAAGATATTCCTATATTCATCCCACCACGGGGAAATTTGCAATGTAACAGCAGTGGAGAGGAAGGAACAGAGAAAGGAAGTATTAAAAAAATATCTAAGATAAAAATTTTAAACTGAATCTATATGTATAAAGGTTTACAAAACATAATGAAACTGAAAAATATAATTTGATGAATGGTGAGATATTGCACATAGATGTATTGAATATTGCACATTAGCCGTATTCATTGCACATTGTTCTTCATGTGGTAGTAATGTTAAATATTAACTACAGGCTATTGAGAGCAGCATGTGTTGTGGCTCCCAGATGGTGGAACGAACTTCCACTGGCTATCCGAACAACGAACTCTCTCGTGGTTTTCAAATGCAGACTGAAGACCCATCTCTTTGTAAAGCCCTTATAAGCACTAATCTACTGAAGCATTGGTATAAATCGTATTTGCACTTTATCTCTGGGAACACTTGCTAATTATTGCACTCACACTGCATGTAGTCTTGTAGGTATTTCAGTCTTGCTAGGTATTGCTCTGTGTCTAATCTTATATTTTGTTTCTAGGTATCAACTCTAGCAACTGTTTATGGCAATGCTTGAGCTCGAGTAGTTTGGACTTAAACCTGTTTATACTAGATAGAGATGCATATTCTGACTAAACACTTAGCACTTTTGTAAGTTGCTCTGGATAAGAGCGTCTGCTAAATGCTGTAAATGTAAATGTAAATGTTGAACAGTCTGACGGCGTGTGGAAGGACCTGCGGTATCTCTCCTTCACGCACCGCGGGTGCAGCAGACGGGCACTGAAGGAGCTGCTCAGTGCGGTCAGAGAGTGGTGCATGGGGTGGGACAGGTTCTTCAGTATGTGTTTTAGCTTAGACCTCATTCTCCTGTCTCCCACCACCTCCACTGGGTCAAGAGGACACCCCAGGACAGAGCTGCACTTCCTTATGATCCTGTCCAGTCTCTTCCTGTCAGCGGTGGAGATGCTGCTACCCCAGCAGACCACTCCGTAGAATATGGCTGATGCCACCACAGCATCAAAGAAGGACCTCAGGAGTGACCCCTGCACACCAAAGGATCTGAGTCTCCTTAGGAGATACAGTCTGCTCTGACCCTTCCTGTAGAGAGCAGCTGTGTTGTCAGTCCAGTCCAGCTTGTTGTTAAGGTGGACACCAAGGTATTTGTAGGACCTCACAATCTCAATGTCTGTGCCCTGGATGTTTACAGGAACAGGATGAGAGTGTTTAGTCCTGCAGAAATCCACCACCAGTTCTTTAGTTTTGCCTGCATTGATCTACAGGCGGTTCTTCTGGCACCATGTCACAAAGTCCTGCGTCAGTCCTCTGTACTCCCCGTCATCTCCATCACTGATGAGGCCGACGATAGCAGAGTCATCAGAGAACTTCTGCAGGTGGCAGCTGGCAGAACTGTACTGTAAATCTGCAGTGTAGAGGGTGAACAAGAAGGGAGCAAGAACTGTTCCCTGTGGAGCCCCCGTGCTGCAGACAACAGTGTCACACTGACAGCCCTGTGTCCTCACGTACTGCGGTCGGTTAGTGAGGTAGTCCAGAATACATGTGGTGAGGTGGTGGTCCAGTCCAGTGCACTCCAGCTTGTCCTTCAGGAGCATGGGTTGGATGGTATTGAAAGCACTGGAGAAATCAAAGAACATGATTCTCACAGTGCTCCCAGTGGTCTCCAGGTGGGACAGAGATCTGTGTAGCAGGTGAATGATGGCATCCTCCACCCCGATGCCAGGTTGATAGGCGAAATGAAGTGGGTCTATTGATGAACTCAAGAGTGGGCAGAGGTGGACAAGGAGTAGTCTCTCCAGGGTCTTCATCAGGTGAGATGTTACTGCTACTGGCCTGTAGCTGTTGAGGTCTTTGGGGTGTGGGGTCTTTGGCACCGGTACCACGCAGGATGTTTTCCCACAGCTGTGGGACTCTCCCTAACCTCAGGCTGAGATTAAAGAGGTACTGGGTCACACGGCACAGCTCATCTGCACAGGTCTTCAGGAGTCTTGAGCTGATGCCATCTGGACCTGCAGCTTTCCTGACCTTTATTTTCCTCAGTGCACATCTCACCTGGGATGTTGTCAGCATCAGACTGGAGTGATGGTACTGAGTGCTGGAGTCTGTGTGAGCAGTCTGTTGACGTGGTGTCTGCCAACATACAACACACCTGTATGAAGGGAGGCCTGTTGACGTGGTGTCTGCCAACATACAACACACCTGTATGAAGGGAGGCCTGTTGACGTGGTGTCTGCCAACATACAACACACCTGTATGAAGGGAGGCCTGTTGACGTGGTGTCTGCCAACATACAACACACCTGTATGAAGGGAGGCCTGTTGACGTGGTGTCTGCCAACATACAACACACCTGTATGAAGGGAGGCCTGTTGACGTGGTGTCTGCCAACATACAACACACCTGTATGAAGGGAGGCCTGTTGACGTGGTGTCTGCCAACATACAACACACCTGTATGAAGGGAGGCCTGTTGACGTGGTGTCTGCCAACATACAACACACCTGTATGAAGGGAGGCCTGTTGACGTGGTGTCTGCCAACATACAACACACCTGTATGAAGAGAGGCCTGTTGACGTGGTGTCTGCCAACATACAACACACCTGTATGAAGGGAGGCCTGTTGACGTGGTGTCTGCCAACATACAACACACCTGTATGAAGGGAGGCCTGTTGACGTGGTGTCTGCCAACATACAACACACCTGTATGAAGGGAGGCCTGTTGATGTGGTGTCTGCCAACATACAACACACCTGTATGAAGGGAGGCCTGTTGACGTGGTGTCTGCCAACATACAACACACCTGTATGAAGGGAGGCCTGTTGACGTGGTGTCTGCCAACATACAACACACCTGTATGAAGGGAGGCCTGTTGATGTGGTGTCTGCCAACATACAACACACCTGTATGAAGGGAGGCCTGTTGACGTGGTGTCTGCCAACATACAACACACCTGTATGAAGGGAGGCCTGTTGACGTGGTGTCTGCCAACATACAACACACCTGTATGAAGGGAGGCCTGTTGATGTGGTGTCTGACAACACACAACACACCTGTATGAAGAGAGGCCTGTTGATGTGGTGTCTGCCAACATACAACACACCTGTATGAAGGGAGGCCTGTTGACATGGTGTCTGCCAACACACAACACACCTGTATGAAGGGAGGCCTGTTGATGTGAAGACACAAAGTGGACCGCCTGAACTTGGCAGCTGTATTTACAGCTGTAATTTTCTGAAAAGTCAACATGTATCAAAGCCTCTTCCCTTGACATGTTCTTCTTCAGTTCACAACAGAAGGCATACTGCTGCTTAATGTTAAAGTGATGCTGTTTAAATCTGTGGAAGAGTTGTGGAAGAGCTCCATGAGGTATTCTTCTGTGCTCTCCAGATTGACAGTTGCCTTTTCTCCCTCTTTCTTTTTACCCATCTCCTCCTTTTGGGGTTAACATGGCAATTTGCAGTTATTAGATTTATTTTTGACCATGGTGAATCAGAATGTTTCCTTAAACGTTGGCACCTTTTTTTATTTTTCCTTCATTTTTCTTTCTTTTTCAACTTTTTCCTTGAGTTCTTGTATTTGCCTCTTGAACTTGTTTCTTTATTTTCTGTTCCTCTTCTGTGCCACCAGATGTTGCCTACAAAACAATACAGTGAAGTTAAGGGTTATGTGCCTTGCTCAAAGGCACTTCAGTCATGACCTGTTGGCTCTAGTAATTAAACCGGCAACCTTCCTATCACAAGCCAAGTGCACTAAACACCAGGCCATGGCTGCCCCTAGTATTAGTATTGGTAAAAGAATGTTAATCAAATATAATAATTCTTAAAATAAGTAGGTAACAACAACCAAAATCTAAAAATCACAACCCCATCACAATCTCTCAACCCCATTACTGTCAAACGTAACGGGGTTGAGTGTGACGGGGTTGTGATTTTTGCACAAAAAGGCAACTGCTCTACATACTGTATACCAGAGAGATAGCACAAGGCATGCACGAGATTCAGAATTAGCATATAATTTTGAAAAAAAAACAAACTTTTTTATAAGTAAGTTTTCTGTCTTTTTTTTATGTGACGGTGTTGAGTCAGAGTTTGGTGACCACAATATCACAAGATAAATGACCAAAATTTAATAAAAGAAGGAAGCCACTTGCCTGTCTTTGATGTCCTGTTGTCCAAAAGACTTGAGTGATGTCACTTCTTGATGTACATGCTCATACGGATCATACCATTGATTTTGTGGGGGAGATTCATTTGTGTTACGGGGTTGAGGGGTTACTCAGGTACAGAACTAAATAATGTGTTTTTAATGAATCATTATCAATTAATTTTGAAAAAAAATATCACAAACAATTAAACACAGACAGTTGTTTAGGTTGATAGCAAAATATATCAACTTTTTTATAGTTGTATTTGGTATATTCTAATTATACTTTCATTGAAGGCCATGAGGGACATGACAAAATAGGTGGTGTCAGCAAAAATAAATAAAGTTTTCATAAAAAGATCAAACAAAAAAAATTATACTGTATTAAAGGAGATATTTCAATGTATGTGTAAAGCTGTTAAAATATAGATTTTTGTGACCAGATAGATAAAATACACCTAAAGAGGAGATAGGGACTCAAAATGTGCCATTTCCAAGGAATGACCCATATATTATATATATAAATTATATATATATATATATATATATATATATATATATAAATTATATATATAAAATGACTGCTAAAATGACTGCTAAGTCTGAATATATGGAATGAAACCTGAGAATATGGAATGAAAGTCTGAATATATGGAATGAAAGTCTGAATATATGGAATGAAATTCTGAATATGGAACGAAACCTGATGTCATCGACGCAGTTTGCAGGGTTGCTACACACGCCACACATCCGATTTCTCACACTGAAAAAATCTAGTTTATTTATCTCTGATCTACATTTATGATTCAATGAGTTACTAGTTCGCTCTGGCGCCAACCACTGGTGATCGA
Source organism: Brachyhypopomus gauderio (assembly GCF_052324685.1). Taxonomy (NCBI): domain Eukaryota; kingdom Metazoa; phylum Chordata; class Actinopteri; order Gymnotiformes; family Hypopomidae; genus Brachyhypopomus; species Brachyhypopomus gauderio. The sequence goes on from NW_027506871.1 coordinate 109,901, forward strand.
TCGATTTAAGTCTGGTTTATACTTGACGCGGCGCGAGGGTACGCGCGGCGAAAATGACGTAATCGCAGTGGCTCCGCCCGTGCGCGAGGGTCTCTGTCGATTCGCGAGGTCGTGCACCTCTCAAATTTTGTAACTTCGCGCGCGCCGCACATCAGCGCAATGAACAAAGTCATGTTTGCAGGGTTCATACACCTTTATAAGGTGGAATTCAAGCACTTGTACGTCACTTTAAAGGTCTATTTCAATATTTCCCAGCACGTTAAATATTTATACATATACTCGAAATGATTCGAAATAATTCGCTTTTATCACATTATTTAATGGTTGTTTATTTTCAAAACGCCCAATCTTAACGTCTTCACGTTCTCTCATGTTTCGTCCTGGAATTACAAGAGGCTCATATTTGTTAATGTAATAAAAGAGAACTGTTCAGTCAGATGGCTATTTGTTGTGAAACGAAGTAGTTACAATTTCCTATAATACCTGGTACCACAAACTGAAAGCACAAAACGGCGCGAGTGCGTCGAAGACGTCAGGTTTCATTCCATATATTCAGGGTTTCATTCCATATATTCAGGGTTTCATTCCATGTATTCAGAATTTCATTCCATGTATTCAGAATTTCATTCCATGTATTCAGAATTTCATTCCATATATTCAGGTTTTCATTCCATATATTCAGGTTTTCATTCCATATATTCAGACTTTCATGTGGTGAGCTAATTTATTAAAATAAATTTAAATAAAATAATGTAAAAAAATTTAAAGGAAATGTGTTAAACGCTAAATATAAATATGAACATACATCAAAATATGAACAACATGACTGAAATAACAGAACAAACATGACTGTAATATCTGTCAACATACAATGTTTTTGTAAATGTATTAAGCATTGCTGGAAATTAAGGAGACATTTAAAGAAATTCTTTCTCCCTCCCTCTCCCATTCTCTCTATTCCTCTCATTCTCTATCCCCTCTTTCTCTCTCTTTCTCTCTCTCTCCAGGCTGCAGTCTGTCAGAGAATAAGCAGCATGTTGAGGTCAGTAGATCTCCAGGAGAGTCTGTGTTCCTGTCCTGCTCCTGCACTCATCTGAATGAAAGGTGGAGAGGAGAGTGGAGAGTGGAGTGGAGATCACCACACCATGAAGATCTCCACTCTACTCAACTCAGTCCCCGCTACAGTGGCAGAGTTCAGAGGTTTAATGAGGGATCTCCAGAAAATCTCTCTCTGCTGATCTCAGACCTGACTGAAGAGGATAGTGGATTATATTCATGCTGGATTAATCACAATCAACACAGGAACTTCAGTCTCACTGTTACAGGTACACTGATGAATTTGGTCATGTTGTGTTAGATAGATACAGTGGGGAAAATAAGTATTTAGTCAGTCACCAATTGTGCAAGTTCTCCCACTTAAAAAGATGAGAGAGGCCTGTAATTGACATCATAGGTAGACCTCAACTATGAGAGACAAAATATGAAAAAAAAAAATTGAGAAAATCATTTTGTCTGACTTTTAAAGAATTTATTTGCAAATAATGGTGGAAAATAAGTATTTGGTCACCTACAAACAAGCAAGATTTCTGGCTGTCACAGACCTGTAACTTCTTTTTTAAGAGGCTCCTCTTTCCCCTCTTTCGTTAACAGTATAAAAGACACCTGCCCCCAACCTCAAACAGTCACACTCCAAACTCCACTATGGTGAAGACGAAAGAGCTGTCGGCGGACACCAGAAACCGAATTGTAGACCTGCACCAGGCTGGGAAGACTGAATCTGCAATAGGCAAGCAGCTTGGTGTGAAGAAATCTACTGTGGGAGCAATAATCAGAAAATGGAAGACCTACAAGACTAATTTCCCTCGATCTGGGGCTCCACGCAAGATCTCAGCCCGTGGGGTCAAAATGATCACAAGAACGGTGAGGAAAAATCCCAGAACCACAAGGGGGGATCTAGTGAATGACCTGCAGAAAGCTGGGACCAATGTTACAAAGGCTACCATCAGCAACACACTACGACGCCAGGGACTCAGATCTTGCAGTGCCAGACGTGTCCCCCTGCTTAAGCCAGTTCATATCCAGGCACGTCTGAAGTTTGCTAGAGAGCATTTGGATGTTCCAGAAAAGTATTGGGAGAATGTCATATGGTCAGATGAAACCAAAGTAGAACTATTTGGTAAAAACACAACTCGTTGTGTTTGGAGGACAGTGAATGCTGAGTTGCATCCAAAGAACACCATACCAACTGTCAAGCATGGGGGTGGCAACATCATGCTTTGGGGCTGTTTCTCTGCAAAGGGACCAGGATGACTGGTCCGTGTACATAAAAGAATGAATGGGGCCATGTATTGTGAGATTTTGGGTGCAAACCTCCTTCCATCAGCAAGGGCAATGAAGATGAAACGTGGCTGGGTCTTTCAGCATGACAATGATCCCAAGCACACTGCCAGGGCAACAAAGGAGTGGCTTCGTAAGAAACATTTCAAAGTCCTGGAGTGGCCTAGCCAGTCTCCCGATCTCAACCCCATCGAAAACCTTTGGAGGGAGTTAAAAGTCCATGTTGCCCGCCGACAGCCCCAAAACATCACTGCTCTAGAGGAGATCTGCATGGAGGAATGGGCCAACATACCAGCAACAGTGTGTGCCAACCTTGTGAAGACTTACAGAAAACGTTTGACCTCTGTCATTGCCAACAGAGGATATACAACAAAGTATTGAGATGAACTTTTGTTATTGACCAAATACTTATTTTCCACCATTATTTGCAAATAAATTCTTTAAGTCAGACAAAATGATTTTCTCAATTTTTTTTCACATTTTGTCTCTCATAGTTGAGGTCTACCTATGATGTCAATTACCAGCCTCTCTCATCTTTTTAAGTGGGAGAACTTGCACAATTGGTGACTGACTAAATACTTATTTTCCCCACTGTAGATTCAACTTAATTGTCATTGCTCAGTACAAGTACATGGCAACGAAATGCAGTTAGCATCTATCAGAAGTGCAAATAGTAGCAATAGTGTAAAAAGACAGGGCAAGTGTGCAATAAGTGTACATAGTATACATGTACATAGTACATAGATTGATGGAGTAAATTACTATTCTAAATGTGCAAAAAATAGATTCACTATGGATATGGTGAATATTAGTGATATAAATATACAAAAATAAATTAACTGTGGATATGAACATGTTGGAGACTGCAATGAAACTAGTCCACTGTGTGCAGTATGAGTAGTAGTGTTATCGGTGAGGTGTGGTGTTCAGCAGAGTTGGTAGTGCGCTGTGTGCAGTATGAGTGGTAGTGTTATTGGTGAGGTGTGCAGTATGAGTGGTAGTGTTATCTGTGAGGTGTGGAGTTCAGTAGAGTGATTGTGGAGGGAAAGAAGCTGGACCTGAGACGGCTGGTTCTGGCCCGGATGCTCCTATATCTCCTCCCGGATGGAAGTAGGTTGAACAGTTTGTGGTTGGGGTGGGAGGGGTCTCTAATGATGCTGTGTGGGGTGGGAGGGGTCTCTAATGATGCTGTGTGGGGTGGGAGGGGTCCCTAATGATGCTGTGTGGGGTGGGAGGGGTCTCTAATGATGCTGTGTGGGGTGGGAGGGGTCCCTAATGATGCTGTGTGGGGTGGGAGGGGTCCCTAATGATGCTGTGTGGGGTGGGAGGGGTCTCTAATGATGCTGTGTGGGGTGGGAGGGGTCTCTAATGATGCTGTGTGCTTTACGCACACAGCGCTGGTGGTGAATGTCTTCGATGGCAGGGAGCTGTTACAGCTACACAATCGTATGTACGCGTGTTACAGCTACACAAACGCATGTACGCGTGTTACAGCTACACAAACGTATAATAAAATTACAGTGAGATAAGCTTGGAATCTGTGACATTTCCAGACAGGTCAGGCAAAGCTGATGCATTTTATTTAATTTAAATCAGGTAAAGATCAAAACCACTAGAACAAGATAAAAACCAGGGGGCATAACATCACAGTTAGAAACCAGTCTGAGATCAAACCAGGAAGCAAAATGGTACACAGAGACCAGTACACGTGGATAAGAACAGACAGACAACATGGAGAAACCATGAAGTACTCTTGGAGAACTGGAGACAGTTCCTCACAGGGAATCAAGTTCTCCTTAATCCTGCTTCTAGTTGTATGTGTAACATTCTGGTGAGGTAGACAAGATGTAAGTGTGACTCTAGAGTGGTTTATTAACAAAACAAACACTACAAAAAGTAACTGACAAGAAACAAAGACAAACCAAACAATAACCAAATACACCACCCAACACTGAGAGCAAACACTACTACATATAATAGGGGAGACATAAAGGTATAGAAGACATAGAACAGCAGGATGACACAAAGCAAACAAACTAGTGGTACTTACAATCACCTACAATACAAGAGACACAGGACTTAAATACACTGACTGAAACAGGGACCCAAAATAAGACAAACCTGACAGCAACGATGAGGGGGTGGAGAACAAGGGTGGGGCGTGAAGTCAGACACAAAATGGTATTTCAAAATAAAGGTACTGTAACGAATCGGCAGACGGGAGTGACGCATACGCAAGATTAGACTCGTATGCAAATAACGGACAGGCTTTAATAATACTACGAGAAACACACAAGACAATACGAGCAATAACAAAGACACAAAGCAGTAAGAAACCTTTCACAAACACATAACGTTACAACAGACCACTATCCTAAACATAATGAAGGAAACGGTAAACCTACAAGAATTAAACAAACACGGAGGGAAGGGTAAATCATATAACAAGAACAACACATACCGCGGGAATCAGCATATGAAAGAAATCATACAAGAGAGCAGGCTACTAAACACAGTAAGGGGACAGAACGTAAGGACTAACAAAACCATATGAGTATAAGGAGAATACACAGGGGAGTAGTCTACGAGGGACAGTAAGGGAAACAGAACACAAAAGCTAAGCAATGATATTTAAACACAACCTGCAGGTACACCAAGAGCGCGGGGAAGGGAATACAGCAAACACACTAAAGGTAGACAACAAGAACGTTCAGAGACAACCGACGCGGAGGGAGCAGACCTCAAGGAAGACACCAAACACAGAAAATCCAGGACAATGACCGACAGGGAACAATAGACATGACGGGGAATAAATACACAGAACCACTAAGGAATAACACAAAACAGGTGAGTAGAAAATGACAGGGGCGTGACCGAAGGAAAGGAAACCTAGGAGACGGGAAAACAAGGCGGGGCCAGGGTAGACAAACACGGGACTGGGAAGGAGGGCGGAGCTGGACGTAACAGGTACACAAAGACAAAAAGCAATAAATACAATCAAAACCAGAGGGTTGCTGAGGAGATTGTGACAGTATGTTGGAAAACCTCTAAAGAGGCTTCATGTGTGTCAGTGTGTGTTTGTGTGTGTCAGAGTGTGTTTGTGTGTGTCAGTGTGTTTGTGTGGGTCAGTGTGTTTGTGTGTGTGTCAGTGTGTGTTTGTATGTGTGTCAGTGTGTGTGTGTGTGTGTGTGGTCCAGTGTTCTGTGTAGCAGCTGTTAAACACCGTCTGAATTCTACAGATTACACACACTGAGGAAACAGTGCTGTGTGAACACTGATAATCAAACGTGATATTAGAATCAAGCTTCATTGTGTTTTATAATGGAACAAATGCCCCTTCTCAAGACCTCACACTAGAGACCAACTACACCCAGCACAAGTCCTCACACTAGAGACCAGCTACACCCAGCACAAGACCTCACACTAGAGACCAACTACACCCAGCACAAGACCTCACACTAGAGACAGAGTCAGCTACACCCGGCTCAAGGTGGTTGTTAGGGTAGATCATTTGACTGTGACTTGTTCCTGGTGGAGCTCCTGTTATAGAAGAAGATCTAGAAGAAAATTCAGATCTAGGCAGGATGGGATGTGTTTATCTGGTCATACATACATGTACACGTGTGTACGGTACACTGAAATGTCTCTCTTCACGTATCCCAACTTCTTTATGAACTCAGAGGGTTACAAGACCTACTTCACCTGCTAAAAGCTGATATTAAGTGTGATTATCAGATTAATATAAATTACTTCAAATGAAAGACATGATGTCCTTTAATATTAGGTCATGTGACTTAGAACATCTATTTACATGAAGCTTAACACTGGATAAATGTAAGGGTTGGATGTATTATGTAAATCCAACAGATGTAGCTACTACACCTTGTATGTGTACAGTGAGAGACTACAGCTACTACACCTTGTAGGTGTACAGTGAGAGACTACAGCTACTACACCTTGTAGGTGTACAGTGAGAGACTACAGCTACTACACCTTGTAGGTGTACAGTGAGAGACTACAGCTACTACACCTTGTAGGTGTACAGTGAGAGACTACAGCTGATCTGTTGTCATGTTCAGATTATAAAAAAGCATCAGAAATTGAGTTAACAGATTCAGTCCTAGACCACCATAATAGTTGGTGCTTTAGTAATGGTAAATATAAAGAGACTGAATTCTGAATCTATGGTCAATGTGCCTGTAGGAGTGCTCGGATGTGTTCCTGTGGGGGATGCAGGATCTGGTGTTCCTCCATAAAACCATGGGGGGCAACAAATGGTGGTTTACCTCAAGAGGTTTCCAGAGCAATGGGATAAAACTGACCATTTGTATTTTAGTTATGTCAGTATGTTTGTGTGGCATGTTTAGTCTCATTTTGCAGCTTGTTGTGTACTGGGTAAAGGTTATGCTAACAGGATAAGATTCAAGATTCAAGATTCAAGAGATTTATTGTCATGTGCCCAGCAGAAACAGGCAGTTACACTGTGCAATGAAATTCTTACTTTGGTGTTCCTCCATTCACCATTAAAAAATTAAAATATTTAACAATACAATAGTAAGAAATAATAATACAAGAGTAAATAAGTAATTAAATACAGAAAATAAAGTGGATTTGAATATTTCGCACGATGGCGAAATATTTAAAGTGTTTTGTGCAAAGTGTGTGCAAGTTCTGTGCAAAAAGACTGTGGACATGTGAACATTGGGAGTTACTGACGTAAAATATTCGAGATGTATGTGTAAACATTTCACATTAAGGGCATTTAAATGTGGTAAGGTGCAGGAACATGTAGAGTGTTGAGGGGGGCTTGAGAGGCATTAACGAGCCTGATTGCCTGTGCGTAAAAACTGTTTGTCAGTCTTTTAGTCCTGGACTTCACACTCCTGTAGCGTCTGCCTGAAGGGAGGAGTGTAAAGAGTCAGTGCTGTGGGTGTGTACTGTCCTTGATTATGTTGCGTGATCTCTTGATTACTCTGGAGTGATAGATGTCCTGTAAGGGTGTGAAAGTAGTTCCTGAAAAGAGTTCCATCACTCCCTGATAAGGTTTGTAGACTTCACCCCAAAGGTGGCAGTCCTGTATGGAATGCACACTGTATGCAAATGTACTCTGTTGTCTTTACCAGCAACCTGATTCCCATTGGTTAACCTGGTTTTTGTGACTGCTGTCCCTTTGAGATGCTGGGAGGATATAAAAGGAGAAGGTTGTGGGTGCAGGGGGGCTCTGGCTCTTCTTCTCTTCGCTCTTCTCTCTCCTCTTCTCTCTGAGCTTTGGCTTCTTCTTCTCTCTGGGCTTTGGTTTCTTCTCTCTTGGCTTCCTTTGGGGTCCTTCTCCGTGAGGCAGCCTGCACCGGTTGGTATCTCTGTTTCCATTAGGTATTATTGTTACTTTAATCTAGTATGGTTGTTATTGTTTTATATTTTGTTGGTTATTGAATAAATCTGGTTAATTGTGTAGCCACGGTCTTCCTTGGTTATAGCTATACTGAGCCAGATGAGCTCATTATTAGTATCAGTTAAAAGGTAAATCAATGCTAATGCCAATTCCCTCTAAAGTATCCCATCTGCTACGCATGTTTATGATAAACCTCTGACAAAGCAGGCTATTGTTTATAGCAAGGTAATTTATAAAGTTGGTTAGGTATATTCTATAACCTGTACTGATCTATTTGAGAAGTGAGTTATTTTAGATTCTTACCAACTATAATTTGGAGTCAGATATTTAAGTTTTATGCACGTCAATCCTTCTTCTGCACCTATTTCTGTACTTGGTTGTAGGCAAGCAGGTAGGTTAGTTATATCTCATAACTATAACCCCTACACACACAAGCAGGTAGGTTAGTTATATCTCATAACTATAACCCCTACACACACAAGCAGGTAGGTTAGTTATATCTCATAACTATAACCCCTACATGCCGTTATTAAATAACAAATCTAAAGGTGCCTAAGACGTCTGCACAATCATGTATTTCATAAATGAATTCAATCTCCAGTAAACAGATAATTCATGTTTGACAGACTGCACATTGTCAGAGAGTCCAGGGGCAGAACTGATCAAATACCCCGGAGAGTCTGTTCTCCTGCCCTGTTCCTGCACTGACCACCACACCAAACCTGCCAGTGTCAAATGGGAGCATCTGATCTCCAGTACTGAGTCTGCATGGACAGAGGTGTCCAACGGGACCAGACACCACAGAGACAGAGTCCACATGTCTCACCAGAACCATCCAGCAAATCTCTCTCTACTCCTCTCTAACCTGACTGAGGAAGACCAGGGAACATACAGGTGTACAGTCAACAACAACCAGTACATCAGCATCCACCTCTCCATTAAAGGTAAAAGAGTTCAAGCTCAACTAAACCTTTCAGCACTGTGGTTCTGAGAGGGAGTGGCAGACAAAACCCTCACCATGTGGATCTCACAGTGCTGACTGCACAAATTAATTCATTAATTCAAGTTGCATATCAGAATCACACATGGATCACTACATTAAGCCAAAATAGCGTAACTATCAAATGAAGCCTGATACTGTAGAGTTGTATTAATCTACAGCCAATCACACACTGTCATATAAGGCATACCTGTCAAGTGTCCCGTTTTGGCCGGGACAGTCCCGTATTTTACCGCTCTGTCCCGGCGTCATCCTGTATTTTTACTTTCCCGTATTTGTCCCGTATTTTCAGTTTTAAATTTTTATTTTTTTTAAAGCATTCATGTGCCACTCCAAACAGAATTCTGTCACTAGCCTTGCGAGAACTGCCACCCAGACTACTGCAGGTGGAACTGACACCCAGACTACTGCAGGTGGAACTGACACCCAGACTACTGCAGGTAGAACTGACACCCAGACTACTGCAGGTAGAACTGACACCCAGACTACTGCAGGTGGTACTGACACCCAGACCACTGCAGGTGGAACTGCCACCCAGACCACTGCAGGTGGAACTGCCACCCAGACCACTGCAGGTGGAACTGCCACCCAGACCACTGCAGGTGGAACTGACACCCAGACTACTGCAGGTGGAACTGCCACCCAGACTACTGCAGGTAGCAGTTCTCGCGAGACTAGTGACAGAATCTGGCGCGGCACATGAATGCTTTAAAAAAATAAAATTGAAAACTCGCGGGTTTAGTGTCGACAGTGGGAGCAAACCTGGAACAACAAATCAGAGATGGATTTAACGAGAGAAGGCAGTCCTGCCTAAAAAGCTAAGCGTACGTGTAAGTACCTTGACGAATGGGACTGGGAATTTACTTTCCTAAAGTGGAGCATGAAGGGGCACAGCTACTCATTCTGTAAGATATGTAGCTGTGATTTTAGTGCCTCTCATGGGGGAAGGAACGATGTCCGTCAGCACGAACAATCTGCCAAGCACAAACGCGGGCTAAAGGCACAGAAATATGCCCAGGAGATGTCCCCATTTGTAGCTACAAATAACACTAGAAAATTTTTATTTATTTATTCATTTGTAGTTCAAAACATATTTGGGGTGTTTTTTCTTCACTTTTTGCCACTCCAAAGATGTTTTCGTCTCTCCTTGTAACGCGTTACTCCGCCCCCCCTCATTTACTTGCGTTTATTCGTCGGTTTTAGTGTTTTGCACCGCCTAGTTCCAGCCCTTGGTATTATGGGTCTCACCTGTACCTCATTGTTGTTTAAATAAGTGGGTATTTAAATCCTTAGTTAGGACACGGTCTTTGGCGATCGTTGTTTCATGCCCTCCGCGTTTCCAGGTTGTCCAGTCCAGTTCAGTGCCGTCTGTTAGTGCTCTAGATTTTAGTCGATTCACTTTAGTCTTCGTTTTCAGTCTTTATCAGTCTGTTCTGTCTCTGGTTATTACAAGTTATGTTGTTATGGTTATCGTGTGTCTGTCTCCTTTGGGGTTGGTCGTTGCCTTTGGTGAAACGTTGTCCTTCTTGTTCGCAGCCCTGTTAGGTTTGGCCGTTCCCCGTGTTTGTTCCTTTGATTTCCCTGTCTGTCAATGTTTCTATATTAAGGTTTATGTCCGCGGGTGTTCTAATTTTGAGTTACGTGGTTAAAGTCCTATGTAGCTGAATACTTAAAGTGTCGTTTGTCTTTTCTAAATCTAGGTATTTACTCCCTTTCACACGCGAATTATCAAAGACTACTGACGTGGTTGTTTCTAATGTCTAATCTGGTCTAATGTTGATCTGGTCACCGTTTAAAGAGTTGTTACCGCCCATAATGTTATGTGGTTTATTTAAATGCCTCGGTGATCTAGTCGTCACGTAAAGAGTGTTACTGCCCATGTTGCATGTGTTATGTACTGTCGGTGATCTAGTCGTCACGTAAAGAGTGTTACTGCCCATGTTACATGTGTTATGTACTGTCGGTGATCTGGTCGTCACGTAAAGAGTGTTACTGCCCATGTTACATGTGTTATGTACTGTCGGTGATCTGGTCGTCATGTAAAGAGTGTTACTGGCCATGTTACATGTATTATGTACTGCCTCGTTCATCAAGTCACCATGTTAAGAGATGTCATTGTTCTGTCTTAATATTGTTATATCGAGGTATTACAGTGAGTTGAGGTAATCCCAGTGTTTCGTGATCTGTCCAGAATGCCTCGTCGGTCTCGTCACCGTGTCGGGAGTTTGTCAATTGGTCATCTGTCTTTGGATTCTAAATTAAATATACAGTCTACTGCAAATGCAACCCTGGTCTCTATGCGTTTGTGTCCTACTTTACCCAAGTCCGCAACAGAATCGTTACACTCCTACTGTAACGCTGGGCTCCGCACGAAGGACGAGACACGAATCCTTGGCTTTGAATTCAACGTCACTGCTTTATTCATGTGTTGCGCAAGACAACACAACACGGAAACACATCAACACTAACACACACACACGTAACGTGCAGACTAAAGACAACGACAAGCACACGACACTGCGCGAACGCACATTAAATAGACAGACTACACGAGCCCCGAGTGATTACAAGACGAGCCACAGGTGGGACGGATGAACACACGCAGACAAAACCACACCCACGAGTTTCCACCGACGCAGACGGCAAGACGCAGACGACGTAAACACACGCCCACAGGGAAGGGTCCGGAGCTGTTCCGTGACACCTACAGCCTCGATTGCAGCTATATGCAAATAAAACTGATTATGCAAATTAGGCGATGACGTCATACACAGGAAATGTCTGGTATTTTTAAATACAAAACTTGACAGGTATGATATAAGGACATGTCCCCACACCTGTCATATAAGGACATGTCCCAACACCTGTCATATAAGGACATGTCCCCACACCCTGTCATATAAGGACATGTCCCCACACCTTTCATATAAGGACATGTCCCCACACCTGTCATATAAGGACATGTCCCCACACCCTGTCATATAAGGACATGTCCCCACACCCTGTCATATAAGGACATGTCCCCACACCTGTCCCCCACTACACGGACCAGTCAGACAAGTACAGTCTCAGTGTCTCAGACATGACTGGGGTCTCCATGAGCACGACAGCACTGAAACCAGTATCCACTGTGTAAAGTATTGAACAGGCAGAGAGGGATCCAAATGCAGAAGAACACCGCTTTTATTGAAATGAGACGCTGGTACAGAAACAGGCAGGTGTATCACAAGCACTATGACTAGTAACAACTGCGTTTTCTTGGCATGGTCAGGACGGTCCAGGGTCATACCGGGGGAGCAGAAGTCATGAGGTACAGAGGGACTAGGCAGGAGACAAGGTCGGGGACGTAAGCGAGGGTCGGAACACAGGAAAGCAGACAGGTAATAGAAAGGCTTGGTACGCGGCATGAGTCGGCAATACTTCGCGACTAGGAAGTGGAATGTGGGCGTTTAAGTAGAGATACAGGGGGTGTGGTGATGAGCGTCAGGTGAGGCTGGTTAGGTGGAGATCAGGTGGCATTCCTTACAGTACCCCCCCCTCAAAGGAGCGGCTCCTGACGCTCTACGACGAGCCGGGGGTCTACCGCGGCGCCTGGGAGCGGGAAAGTTGGGGTGCGTTGCGTGGAAATCCGCTATCATGGTAGGGCAGAAGACATCCCTCGCCGGAATCCAGGCCCGCTCCTCGGGACCGTATCCTTCCCAGTCCACCAGGTACTGGAGTCCGTTCCTTCGGCGCCGAGACTCCAGAAGCTCTCGGACGATGTATGCCGGTCGACCGTCGATTTCCAGGGGATCCGGAGGGCTAGTGGGCACAGGGGGAGTGGTGAATGGACTATAGTGAACTGGCTTAAGGAGAGAGACATGGAAGACAGGATTGACACGATAATGAGCAGGCATAAGGAGCTTATGCGAGACAGTGTTGACTCTGCTGAGTATCTTGAATGGCCCGATGTACCGTGGGCTAAGCTTTTTACTACGCTGTTTCAAATGTAGGTTTTGTGTCGATAGCCATACCCTCTGTCCCGGATGATAGATCAGGGCAGGAAGACGACGGCGATCTGCGTTGAGCCGGCGTGTGTGCAGGGCGCGGCGTAAATGGACATGTGCCATCTCCCAGGTGCGGGAACTGCGCTTGAGCCACTCGTCCAGGGCTGGGACGTCAGCAGGTGTCTTGTCCCAAGGGAAGAATGCAGGTTGATAACCATAGACACACTGGAAGGGTGTGAGTTTGGTTGCGGAGTGTATGATGGAGTTGCGGGCATATTCTGCCCACGGGAGGTATTTGTGCCAGTCATGTTGGGAAGCACAATACTGACGGAGGAACCTCCCTAATTCTTGATTGTATCGTTCTACCTCTCCGTTAGATTGGGGGTGGTAACCCGAAGTCAGACTAACAGTTATGCCTAGAAGCTTGCAGAACTGCCTCCAGACCCGAGATGTGAACTGTGCTCCTCGGTCTGAGACGATATCTTCAGGTAAGCCGTATATGCGAAAGACATAATTAAACAAATCCAGCGCGGATTCCATAGCAGTAGGTAGTTTGGGGCGAGGAATCAAGCGGCACATTTTAGAGAATCAGTCTACGATAACCATAACAACTGTGTTACCTCCAGAAGTGGGCAGATCTGTGACGAAATCCACAGCGAGGTGAGTCCAGGGCCGGAGAGGAACAGGTAGAGGAAGGAGTTTTCCTGCTGGGAGAGTACGGGGAGTGCGGGATTGGGCGCAGACCGAGCACGCTAACACGTAATCCCTGATGTCATCTTCCCAGGACGGCCACCAATAACGTTGTGAGATGAGGTGTCGTGTACGTGTAATACCTGGGTGACCTGTGCCTGCCGTGTCGTGAGCGAGTTGGAGGACATGCCCCCTAAGGGGTACAGGGACATACTGTTTACCCTCGGGGCATTCCACGGGACCTGGATCGGTATGCAGGGCTTCATCCAACTCCTCCTGAATCTCCCACCTGATGACTGCAAGGAAACAGGAATCCTGCAGAATATATTCAGGTTCCTTAACAACAGTGTCCTTTTCATGCAGTCGGGAAAGGGCATCCGCTTTGACGTTCTTTGATCCGGGTCGGTAAGTTACAGTGAAGCGAAATCGAGAGAAGAATAACGCCCATCTGGCTTGCCGCGGGTTCAGTCGCTTGGCAGATTTCAGATATTCTAAATTCTTGTGGTCTGTATAAACTAAGAAGGGGTGTGTCGCCCCCTCCAACCAATGATGCCACTGTTCGAGGGCAAGTTTAATGGCTAGGAGCTCTCGGTCACCGACGTCGTAATTCATCTCGGCGGCTGACAGTTTCTTTGAGTAATAGGCACAGGGGTATAACTTCGGCGGGTTTCCCTGACGCTGCGAGAGAACAGCGCCTACTCCCACCTCCGAGGCGTCGACCTCCACGATGAACTGGAGCAGGGGGTCAGGGAGATGTAGTACAGGAGCCGACGTGAAAGCCCGTTTAAGGAGTAAAAACGCTCGGTCTTCCTCGGCAGTCCAGATAAATTCCCGTGACTTTCCCCCTTTAAGGAGATTGGTAAGAGGAGCTGCCAACTCACCGAAGCCGCGGATGAAACGGCGACAGAAGTTGGCGAAACCCAGGAATCGCAGCAGTTCTTTAGTAGAACGGGGGGTTGGCCAGTCCGTGACTGCCTTGACTTTATTGGTATCCATGGAAACCTGACCAGGAGAGAGCGTACATCCGAGGAAGGTCACTGTGGAACGATGAAATTCACATTTCTCAGCCTTTACATACAGGTGGTGTTCCCGCAGGCGCTGCAACACCGCTGAGACGTGCCGGACATGTTCAGAGACAGACGGGGAATAAATTAGGATATCGTCAATATAGACAAACACGAAATTATCAATCATATCACGGAAGATGTTATCCATAAATGCCTGGAACACGGAGGGACAATTCGTCAGTCCATATGGCATTACGAGGTACTCATAGTGCCCCCTGGCGGTGATAAAGGCGGTTTTCCACTCATCGCCCTCTCGGATTCGAATCAAGTTGTACGCACTCCGTAGATCCAACTTCGTAAAGAGGTTCGCCCCCATCAGGCGTTCTTGTGAGGCGGTGATAAAGGGAAGAGGGTAAGCGTACTTCGATGTGACTGCATTAAGGGCACGGTAATCAAAACAAGGACGTAATCCCCCTCCCTTCTTTTCGATGAAGAAGAAGCCAGCTGCGACAGGAGAAGTGGAAGGTCGGATAAATCCCTTCTGTAGGGCTTCGGTGACGTAGGACTCCATCGCCTGATCCTCGGGACGCGAGAGAGGGTAAGGTTTCGTCCTGCGAGGTAAGGGGGCTCCTGGAAGGTCGATTGCACAATCACATGGCCGATGGGGAGGCAGACGACAGGCACTGTCCTTGTCGAACACGTCAGCGAATCCACGATACTGTACGGGGATGACATCAGACAGGGGTGTATCAGGACTTTCTACTGAGGAGGACCGGAGTGGTAAGTGAATACAATTTTCGAGGCAACAGGTTTTCCACCGCATCAGCTCTCGTCTCTTCCAGGAGATCTCCGAGTCGTGAGCCGATAGCCAGGGAAAGCCTAGTATGAGAGGATCCCAGGGCGTGGATATCAAGAAAAACTCCCGCATCTCGCTGTGGAACAGGCCTACTCGTAGCTCTACGGGGCAGGTACGAAGTGAAATTACACCCTCGCCCAAAGGCTGTCCGTTTAGCGAGTTAATTTTCAAGGGAGGATCCATAGGTACGGTGGGAAGGTGGAGGTGATAGGCTAGGTCCCAGTCTATGAAATCGCCTGCCGCTCCTGAATCCACTAAAGCCGACAGGTTTGTGTCTATGCCCCCCCAAGATACTAGTACTGGTAGGTTAACTTGGTTTTTCCTCTGGGTAACCAGTAAGGGTTGGTAAGTGAGTGGGGACCTGCCTAGCCACAAGGACTCAAAGTATTCAAAGTATTGAACAGGCAGAGAGGGATCCAAATGCAGAAGAACACCGCTTTTATTGAAATGAGACGCTGGTACAGAAACAGGCAGGTGTATCACGAGCACTATGACTAGTAACAACTGCGTTGTCTTGGCGTGGTCAGGACGGTCCAGGGTCATACCGGGGGAGCAGAAGTCAGGAGGTACAGAGGGACTAGGCAGGAGACAAGGTCGGGGACGTAAGCGAGGGTCAGAACACAGGAAAGCAGACAGGTAATAGAAAGGCTTGGTACGCGGCATGAGTCGGCAATACTTCGCGACTAGGAAGTGGAATGTGGGCGTTTAAGTAGAGATACAGGGGGTGTGGTGATGAGCGTCAGGTGAGGCTGGTTAGGTGGAGATCAGGTGGCATTCCTTACACACTGGTTCAGAAGGTTTTACTTTAATAATAATAATAATAATAATAATAATAATAATAATCTTTATTTGTATAGCACCTTTCATACATACATGCAACTCAAAGTGCTTTACAGTATAAAAAATAAACATTAAAAGAAGATAAGACAAAAAGAAAATGTTAAAAGAAATTAAACATAAAAACATTAAAATAACATAAAATGTATAAAAGTAAAGTAAATAAGATAATAATAATCGGGAAAACTATTAAGATAATTAGAACAGATTTAGCTACTCACCCACACTCTCTCATACAACAAACACTCACACAGAGCGCTCACTCAGTCTTCCTATAACAACACAAAACGTCACATTAAAGACTAAATTCACCCAGCACAAGATGTCACAATAGAGACCAGCTCAACTACACCCAGCACTAAACCTCACACTAGAGACTAATTCAGCTACACCCAGTGCAAGTCCTCACACTAGAGACCAAATACACCCAGCACAAGACCTCACAATAGAGACCAACTAAACCCTGCACCAGACCTCACATTAGAGACAGAGTCAGCTAAACCCAGCACAAGTCCTCACACTAGACAGAGTCGACTACACCAGCACAAGTCCTCACACTAGAGACAGAGTCAACTACACCCAACACAAGACCTCACACTAGAGACAGAGTCAGCTACACCCAACACAAGACCTCACACTACAGACAGTCAGCTACACCCAGCACAAGACCTCACACTAGAGACAGAGTCAGCTACACCCAACACAAGACCTCACACTAGAGACAGTCAACTACACCCAGCACAAGACCTCACACTAGAGACAGAGTCAGCTACACCCAACACAAGACCTCACACTAGAGACAGTCAGCTACACCCAGCACAAGACCTCACACTAGAGACAGAGTCAGCTACACCCAACACAATACCTCACACTAGAGACCAACTACACCCAACACAAGACCTCACATTAGAGACAGTCAGCTACACCCAACACAACACCTCACACTAGAGACAGAGTCAGCTACACCCAACACAACACCTCACTAGAGACAGTCAGCTACACCCAACACAAGACCTCACACTAGAGACAGTCAACTACACCCAACACAAGACCTCACACTAGAGACAGAGTCAGCTACACCCAGCACAAGACCTCACACTAGAGACAGAGTCAGCTACACCCAACACAAGACCTCACACTAAAGACCAACTACACCCAACACAAGACCTCACATTAGAGACAGTCAGCTACACCCAACACAACACCTCCCACTAGAGACAGAGTCAGCTACACCTAACACAACATCTCACACTAGAAACAGAGTCAACTACACCCAACACAACACCTCACACTAGAGACAGAGTCAGCTACACCCAGCACAAGACCTTACACTAGAGACAGAGTCAACTACACCCAGCACAAGACCTCACACTAGAGACAGAGTCAGCTACACCCAGCACAAGACCTGACACTAGAGACAGTCAGCTACACCCAGCACAAAACCTCACACTAGAGACCAGCTACACCCAGCACAAGACCTCACACTAGAGACCAACTACACCCAGCACAAGAACTCACACTAGAGACAGAGTCAACTACACCCAACTCAAGGTGGTTGTTAGGGTAGAGCATTTGACTGTGGCTTGTTCCTGGTGGAGCTCCTGTTATAGAAGAATATCTAGAAGAAGATTCAGATCTAGGCAGGATGGGATGTGTTTATCTGGTCATACATGTACATGTCTCTTCACGTATCCCAACTTCTTTATGAGCTCAGAGGTGTACAACACCTACTTCACCTGCTAACAGCTGATATGAAGTGTGATTATCAGATTAATATAAATGACTTGAAATGAAAGATAGTATGTCCTTTAATATTAGGTCATGTGACTTCGAACATCATTTATTTACGTAAAGCTTAACACTGGCTAAATGTAAAAGGGGAGGGTCCTGTGCATTATGTAAATCCAACAGATGTAGCTACTACATCTTGTAGGTGTACAGTGACAGACTACAGCTACTACACCTTGTAGGTGTACAGTGAGAGACTACAGTTACTACACCTTGTAGGTGTACAGTGAGATACTACAGCTGCTACACCTTGTAGGTGTACAGTGAGAGACTACAGCTGCTACACCTTGTAGGTGTACAGTGAGAGACTACAGTTACTACACCTTGTAGGTGTACAGTGAGATACTACAGCTGCTACACCTTGTAGGTGTACAGTGAGAGACTACAGCTGCTACACCTTGTATGTGTACAGTGAGAGACTACAGCTGCTATACTTTGTAGGTGTACAGTGAGAGACTACAGCTACTACACCTTGTAGGTGTACAGTGAGAGATTACAGCTACTACACCTTGTAGGTGTACAGTGAGAGACTACAGCTACTACACCTTGTAGGTGTACAGTGAGAGATTACAGCTGATCTGTTGTCATATTCAAATTACAAAAAAGCATCAGAAATCGAGTTAGCAGATTCAGTCCTAGACCACCATAATAGTTGGTGCTTTAGCAATGGTAAATAATAGACTGAAAAATGAAGAATCTATGCTCAATATGCCGTTACTAAAATAACAAATCTAAAGGTGCCTAAGACATTTGCACATTCATGTATTTCATAAATGAATTCAATCTCCAGTACACAGATAATGCATGTTTGACAGGTTGCACACTGTCAGAGAGTCCAGGGGCAGAACTGATCAAATACCCCGGAGAGTCTGTTTTCCTGCCCTGTTCCTGCACTGACCCCCACACCAAAGCTGCCAGTGTCAAATGGGAGCATCAGATCTCCAGTACTGGGTCTGCATGGACAGAGGTGTCAAACGGGATCAAACACCACAGAGACAGAGTCCACATGTCTCACCAGAACCATCCAGCAAATCTCTCTCTACTCCTCTCTGACCTGACTGAGGAAGACCAGGGAACATACAGGTGTACAGTCAACAACAACCAGTACATCAGCATCCACCTCTCCATTAAAGGTAAAAGAGTTCAAGCTCAACTAAACCTTTCAGCACTGTGTCTCGTCTCAACTACACCCAGCACAAGACCTCATACTAGAGACTAATTCAGCTACACCCAGTGCAAGAACTCACACTAGAGACCATCTACATCCAGCACAAGACCTCACATTAGAGACCAACTACACCCAACACAAGACCTCACACTAAAGACCAACTACACCCAGCACAAGACCTCACATTAGAGACCAGGTACACCCAGCACAAGACCTCACACTAGAGACCAACTACACCCAGCACAAGACCTCACACTAGAGACAGAGTCAACTACACCCAGCTCAAGGTGGTTGTTAGGGTAGACCATTTGACTGTGGCTTGTTCCTGGTGGAGCTCCTGTTATAGAAGAATATCTAGAAGAAGATTCAGATCTAGGCAGGATGGGATGTGTTTATCTGGTCATACATGTACATGTGTGTCCGGTACACTGAAATGTCTCTCTTCACGTATCCCAACTTCTTTATGAGCTCAGAGGGGTACAACACCTACTTCACCTGCTAACAGCTGATATGAAGTGTGATTGTCAGATTAATATAAATGACTTGAAATGAAAGATAGTACGTCCTTTAATATTAGGTCATGTGACTTCGAACATCATTTATTTACGTAAAGCTTAACACTGGCTAAATGTAAAAGGGGAGGGTCCTGTGCATTATGCAAATCCAACAGATGTAGCTACTACATCTTGTAGGTGTACAGTGAGAGACTACAGCTACTACACCTTGTAGGTGTACAGTGAGAGACTACAGCTACTACACCTTGTAGGTGTACAGTGAGACTACAGTTACTACACCTTGTAGGTGTACAGTGAGAGACTACGGCTACTACACCTTGTAGGTGTACAGTGAGAGATTACAGCTGATCTGTTGTCATATTCAAATTACAAAAAAGCATCAGAAATCGAGTTAGCAGATTCAGTCCTAGACCACCATAATAGTTGTTGCTTTAGCAATGGTAAATAATAGACTGAAAAATGAAGAATCTATGCTCAATATGCCGTTACTAAAATAACAAATCTAAAGGTGCCTAAGACATTTGCACATTCATGTATTTCATAAATGAATTCAATCTCCAGTAAACAGATAATGCATGTTTGACAGGCTGCACACTGTCAGAGAGTCCAGGGGCAGAACTGATCAAATACCCCGGAGAGTCTGTTCTCCTGCCCTGTTCCTGCACTGACCCTCACACCAAACCTGCCAGTGTCAAATGGGAGCATCAGATCTCCAGTACTGAGTCTGCATGGACAGAGGTGTCCAACGGGATCAGACACCACAGAGACAGAGTCCACATGTCTCACCAGAACCATCCAGCAAATCTCTCTCTTCTCCTCTCTAACCTGACTGAGGAAGACCAGGGAACATACAGGTGTACAGTCAACAACAACCAGTCCATCAGCATCCGCCTCTCCATTAAAGGTAAAAGAGTTCAAGCTCAACTAAACCTTTCAGCACTGTGGTTTCAGCCCTTCACTACTCTCTCTGACTGTCTCCCCAGTTATAAGGTGTCTCGCCACCTTCCTCTCTCTTGCTTTTTCTCTTATTTACTTATTCGAGTCTCTTGCGCTGCTCTCTGGCCCATCTCAAGTTTTCCCCCAGCTGTTATATTTTCTATCAGTTTTACTTTTACTTTGGGAAGGTTTTTTTGTTTGTCGCATTCGCCTGCTGCCAGTTACTGGCAAATTCCCCCTTCGTCCTTAGTTCTATTTTTTACACGTTGAGTTTTTCCACGTTGCTTTGTGTTTGCCTTCTTCCCGAATACTTTCGGTTGATTATTTCTACACACGTTGAGTTTTCCGCGTCATTATTTGTGTGTGGTGCTTTTGCTGTGTGTGCGCATTCCACTTTCTCACTGATTATTGGCTCACTGTCAGTGTGAGCCGGCACTTGGGTCCACCCCTCTCTCTTTACACGCGGTATGTACACGCCTGCACCCACCTGTACCCACCGCGTTACAGAACAGCACTGTTCACTCCTCTCATAGGAAAACCCTATTCACTTCTCATTTCTGTGTGTGTGTGTGTGTGTGTGTGTGTGTGTGTGTGTGTGTGTGTGTGTGTGTGTATGTGGTGTGTACTGCAGGTGTGTACTGCAGGTCATGATCACCACAGCAGGTTCTGTCTGAGATAAGAACTCTGAACATCACATGCTGAGCTCAAGATCACATGATCTCCATCCACCAATCAACAGGCGTCATTCCCAGCATCTCAGTCCCACCCAGAGATCACAGTGTACCATAATTTGTTGTGTTTCATTTACACTGTTCCACTGTTTTAATCTACACTGTGTATCTCACACTGTTCCATTTACTGTGTTTTAATCTACACTGTGTAACTCACACTGTTCCATTTACTGTGTTTTAATCTACACTGTGTATCTCACACTGTCCCATTTACTGTGTTTTAATCTACACTGTGTATCTCACACTGTCCCATTTACTGTGTTTTAATCTACACTGTGTATCTCACACTGTTCCATTTACTGTGTTTTAATCTACACTGTGTAACTCACACTGTCCAATTTACTGTGTTTTAATCTACACTGTGTATCTCACACTGTCCCATTTACTGTGTTTTAATCTACACTGTGTATCTCACACTGTTCCATTTACTGTGTTTTAATCTACACTGTGTAACTCACACTGTTCAATTTACTGTGTTTTAATCTACACTGTGTAACTCACACTGTTCCATTTACTGTGTTTTAATCTACACTGTGTATCTCACACTTCCATTAACTGTGCTTTAATCTACACAGTGTAACTCACAAAGCTTGATTTACAGTTTGATTTACACATTGCTTATTTTCGATTGTTTAATGTACGCTTCTTAATTTGAATAATTTCCATGTAAAAATAACATATGTTTAACTGATTTCATGGACATTACAGGTTTAAACTGTAAAATTAAAGTACAAAATTAGTATATTATACAGTTTTCACATGAATGTTTTTAACCCAGTATTCCTAACTGTCCACTTGTCATACAATAATATTTGGACTAATAAATCTTTCCAAATAACGTCTAAAAATCCATTGTTACGTTACGGCCCTGGACCCCTCCCTTCAGGAGTCTGTATGTGTAGTCCACGTCTATATATGTACTTCCTGTGGGTGTGACTATTTGTGTATGTGTTCACCTATCTTATTAGTCTAATGTGCTACACACAGTGCTCATTATGTATTAAGTATATATTTTATGAGTTAGTTTTGTCCCATGCTCGTCTTTGAGTCCTTTACGTTACATGTTTCATGTTGGATATTCATTCTGTGCTACTTGCTGTAGTCGCCAATACGATCATTAAACTACATGTGTTCCAGCATACTTGTTAATAAAGACAAACCACAGAGGGAGTAACTAAGGACACATCATTGCAGTACACAACACCACCTAATGGTAATTTATGATAAACTAAGGACACATCATTGCAGTACACAACACCACCTAATGTTAATTTATGATAAACTAAGGACACACCATTGCAGTACACAACACCACCTAATGGTAATTTATGATAAACTAAGGACACATCATTGCAGTACACAACACCACCTAATGGTAATTTATGATAAACTAAGGACACATCATTGCAGTACACAACACCACCTAATGTTAATTTATGATAAACTAAGAACACATCATAGCAGTACACAACACCACCTAATGAGTATATAAAGAGAAGAGGGCCTAGGACTGATCCTTGGGGGACTCCAGTGGAAAGTTTACATGGATTGGATGTAGATCCTCTCCATGTTACCTGATAGGAACGGTCTTCAAGATATGACTGGAACCATTTCCAAGCAGAGGCAGTCACACAGAGTCTAGAAAGAACAGAGAGGAGGATGTTGTGGTTGACCATGTCAAAGGCTGCAGAAAGATCTAGAAGAATTAAAACTGATGATAGCTTGTTAGCCTTGGCAGCATGGAGCGTCTCAGTCACTGCTTTGAGGGCAGTTTCTGTTGAGTGTGCCTGTTTGAAGCCAGACTGATTAGGATCATGGAGTTGGTTCTGGGTGAGGAAGAGAGATAATTGGTCAAAGACTGCTTGCTCCAGAGAAAGTAGAACCTTTAGAAAGTAGGACCTTATTATTAATGTGCCCCCATTTTCATGCAGAAAATTAAGCACAAAAGGGGATTCAGGGGAGGCAGTGATCAGATGTGTGTGAATCAGGACGAGAGATCCTTCATAGTTTTTTACTTTACAGTGTTTGTCCTGTAATTTCACGCATATTTGATGTGTGAAATGGCTGAAACATGAGCGACTGAGATGTTGATATCCCCAAACTGAAGAATGCGTGCGAGGCTGTTCGCATGGAGTTATGAAGACAGAGGACCTTCATGTAAGTGTCATAGTGTGTGATGGGCCTGATGAAAGTTGTGAAAAGATGTGGTTTAAAGATAAACAGCCCAACCGTGAAAGGCTGTGACTGGTGGACGTGTACTGGTCTCCTAAGAACTCACTCAGCTATTGTGGTTAAACACTCTGATGGTGCAAGAACTGAACTGTAATTCACACCCTCAGTTCCTTTATCTGTACAACACTGTGAGTGATAGTGTGTTGCTTTCAGTTTGCTAAAATTCCTCCCCATGTCTCCTTAGTAAAACCTGTTGAGACATGGCAGAGTTGGTTGGTAACTGTTGGTTGGGGAAAATGCACCAATTGAGTAATTGGGAAGAGTGAAAATCCTGTCATCTATTACAATAGTGAATTATCAGTGTTTAAATGCATGTGGGTGCTGGTACTGATGCTGAACGCAGCGTGATGATTTGTGAGGAGAAGAAGTGCAGGTTCAATCCTGTAGATATTTTCTCATGGTGGCACCACGGCCAGTTTCCCTCTATACAGATCCAGCTGCAGAATCAGCTGCCCGACCTGGGGAGCTGCACCCAAGACTGGCTGAGGTGCCCCGTGGGCTTCTGGGAAATATGATGTGGGTCTAATAAAGGGTGCCGTCCCAGTAGTGATTACGCCAGAGTCTCATTTTCTGCCTGAATAAGTGCAGTACCCCCTGAAGTCCGAGGTGATTGAAGGCATCAGGCCAGTTGTTGCGGAACTGTGGGAAAAGGGCATAATAGTACCATGTCCAAACTCTCCAGGCAGAACTCCTGTTTTTCTGTCAAGAAGGTCAGAAACCCCTCAGACAGATGATTGGAGATTTGTGCAGGAACTGCAGGCTCCTAATTATTCTTGTGTTGAATCTCCGTTGTGACCTCTGACCCACAGACCAGACATATCTGCTTTTCAATGGACCACATAATCAGAGGAGTCTTCCGTTTCTTTGAAGCTGGTGTTGCAGACTGCCCCCACCCTGGGCATTCCTGACCCAACACGACCTTACACGCACACCATGGATGAAAAGAATGGCTGTATGACTTCTGTTCTCTTACAGGACTGTTAAGAGAAATCATTCCTAGGTGGGACATTCCAAGTAAAATATCTAGTGATAACAGAACACCTTTCATCAGTGGGGCTTTGAAAGCAGTAGGAACATTTTTAGGGATTGACATGAAACATCACTCCACCAACCACCCAGTGAGTGTCGGGGTTGTAGAGAGAGAACAGCAACTACGTAAGACGTGCAGAAACTAAACTAGGGTGGACCAAAGTCCTCCCCATCATTCTCATGTAAATGATCATATAGATAAGACCAAAAATGACCTGAGCCCATTTTAAATTCTGTTTAGGAAGATGCCAAACACCAGAGTGGGTCCAGTGAGTGCGCAAGCAGACACTGTTATATACGAAACCACACCGAGTCGTACGGCTCGTCCACGCTTGTTTATTCACACACACTGCACCAGACAAGACGGGCTTCCCGCTAATCTGTGACCCTTAACCCTAGATGACGTAATGGCTTTTAAAGACATAACATTTTCCCCCCTCCCCAAAGGAACCCCCAAAACACATCCTATATAAACTGTACCATATAGACACCAGCGCCTGTATGAAATATAGTCAGGCGTTCAAAACTTTGTCCACAGACATAACCGTATGAGAACATTAACTAAGGCAGTGTAGGGGTTTCACCTACTAATCCTTTAAAGTAGATATAATTTGTTTTACCTTAATTATTAATCAGTCTCATTAATTTAGAATCAGTCTCATATTCTAATTATACCAGAACCATAACATATACCAGAACCATAACATTTAGTTAATGGTTTGGTATCTGAAGGATTTAACTATGAATTCTTTGGAGGTTTTGGCAACAACCACTTTTGAATGACATCAACACAGACAATTTGGTGAAAATAAATGATACATTTATTTAAAACCAACTATTCTAAAACAAACGGCATCAACAAGGATCAGTATATTTACAGTGAAGACTGGGTATCTCGAGTGTGTGTGTGTGTGTGTGTGTGTGTGTGTGTAAAAAGGGGAGGAGTGTAATGTGTGCACGCGCTTGTGCGCGTGTGAGGAGGCGGAGCTGTAATCTCTGTTCTCCTATAGAGAACAAAGCAACTAAAATGGCGCCGACTTTAAACCGTAGAGCAGCGCGACTGTGTTAATGAGCTCAGCTGGTTTATTCCAACGTGGTCAGAACAAAGAGTAATGGAGCTGGCTTAATAACTAAAAATTAATGTGGTGTGTCTGAGAATGGGGAAGACTACAAGTTGTCCATTAATCAGATAAATAAAAGATGGTGGCATGCACAGCAAAGAGAGCTTTGTATATACAAATCTTGATGAAGATTATGAAAATAAAGTTAAACACATTAAGAATGTATTAACAGAAAGCTTGGTTAACTCTACAGTTCAAATAACTTTGCCCTTTTATAAACTATGCCCAGCGTTAAGAGTCTCACGTGTTGAGGATTTGGGGTAGTGTCGTCGTCCTCCCTGAATTAGGAGGGAATTTCCACCGCAGGCTCCTCGTTGATAAAGCGATGTCGTCCAGGTGTGCTGGGAAACGTCCTTCTGGATATGAAGTCCAGGAATGAGAGTCTCGTTCACGGTTTAACTACAGGGAATTGATCGCCTTTGTTTCAATCCGTGTGGCCGCGTTAGCAAGCTTGATTGAAGTCGTTCGGTGAATCTGTTGTCGCGGTAACGTTGATCGGTTGCTGGTTAGATTACACCGTAACTCGGGCTCGTTAATTAAGTAGTACGACTTTCAGCTGTTTGCTGTTAGTCGTTGCAAAGTTCGCGTGTTCTCAAAGAAAAACCGGAGAGAGAGAAATGACGGAGCCTCTCTTTAATAGGTCTAACCTCGGTGTCAGTCAAACCAGAGAGAGAGAGATGAATGGCTGTTCAGGGTATTTAAACACCTGAACTGTAGACACACCCTTACTTCCGTCAAAGCAAGCTTGTTCCATGTGTTGCCAGTGGTACTGCCACCTGCTGGTTTAGCATGGTACCTACAGCAGGTTGACCTGAAACATGACAGATTAAATGATATTAATTATTTAAATTCAGTCATATAGGCCCTTAAGTAGCCTGGTTGGCCCCGTGTTGGGGTCCCTCGCCTGGTAGGATTGTCTGTGCTGGCCATATCAGTTTTTGTCTCCTGGTTGAATTCTGCGTCTGCTGCAGTAGGTGGCCGCACCCTGCGGAGGCGGCGTGCATGCCACCTCATTCCGTCCGACAGGCGGAAAGTGGCCGGACCTAGCTGCTTTGTCACTTGGAGAGGCTCGGACCAGAAGGACATTAATTTATGGCCCCGTGTTGGCCTCCGAATCCTAACCCAGTCCAGGGTCGCAAAGGCTGGGGTTTTGGCCCTATTGGAATGGTCAAAGTGCTGTTTCATCTCACACTGCCGTGTAGAGACTCTGTCACGGAGCCGGCTAGTGGACTGTCGCCGTGCATTGTGTTTTGTTTTTGGTGCCAGGTTGAACGGGGCCCGAAGTCGATCCAAAGGCCTCCCGTCCCAACATGAGGTGTGCAGGTGAGCTCTCTGTAGTGGAGTGTTGAGTAGCTCGATAGTGCAGCAGAGTTCGCCGTAGTGCCACAGGGAACTGGAACCCTTCTGCCAGGTGAGCTCTAATGCCATTTTTGAGTGTCTGGTTCAGGCGCTCCACTCCCCTGTTTGCCTGTGGGTTATAGAGTGCGGTGCGGATGTGTCTTATCCCCCGCTCCTTGAGAAACGTGGAGAACTCTGCAGAAATTAATTGTGGCCCATTGTCAGTGGTTATCGTTAATGGCATGCCCCAGCGGGTGAACAGTGTCTCCAAAAATTCGATGACCACATGTGTGGTAATAGTACCTGTCGGGTGAACCTCTGGCCACTTTGAGTAGAGGTCATAAACTGTAATTAAGACGCACTGGTGATGTGGGACACCTTGAAGCTCGCCACAAATGTCCATTTGAACATGCTGCCATGGTCCAGCTGGCCACTGCAGTGGCTGGAGGGGTGGAACTGTTGGAGGGCCAGTCTTTCCACTCGCCAGGCATGCTGTACAGTCTTTAACCATAGTCTCGACGTCCTCGTCGATGCCCGGCCACCAGACTACTTCCCGGCACCGCTGTTTGACCTTGACAATGCCCAGGTGGCCTTCGTGGGCCATAGCCAGTACCTGAGCCCGTAGGGCTGTTGGGATAATTGTGCGGTGGCCACGAGCCACACAGTGAGTATTCCAGCAGAAAAGCTCATCCTTGAAGCGGTGAAAAGGTGTCAGACTGTCTGGCAGGCCAGAAGGTAGAGGCCACCCTGAGTGAATGAAAGAACGGAGCTGTGTCAGGTCCGGGTCATGCTCCGAAGCCTGCTGGAGCTCCTGCAAGGACACCGTCTTCTCCAGGGGAGAGTGAAGGAGCTGGATAAGGTCATGGTCAGTACAGTCTTCCTGTGGGTCTGTGACTGAGAGATGCGAAGTGGAGAGGTGTGCGGAGCGTGACAGTAAGTCCGCCACCACATTTTCTCGCCCCGGTGTATACTACAGGCTGAAGTTATATTGGTGGAGCCGTTCATACCAGCGGTGTATGCGCAGGGGTCTATGCCCGGATCCTGAAGTTGCCAGTAATGCCGTGAGTGCCTGGTGGTCCGTCCGTAACATAAATGAGCGGCCATACAGATACACATGCCACCGCTCACACGCCCAGACGCATGCCAGGGCCTCTCGTTCTCCCACTGAATACTTCTGCTCCGCCGGATTAAGGGCCCGTGAAGCAAAAGCAATGGGTCGCTCTGTGTTGTCCTGGAGCTGAGACAGCACAGCACCGACTGCAAAGTTCGAGGCATCACAGGTGAGGAATGTCGGACTGGATGGGTCAAAGTGAGCCAGAACAGGTGGTGCAATGAGTTGGGCCTTCAGCTGTGTGATGGCATCTGCACAGGCTGGAGTCCAGGCCCACAAGGCATCCTTCTTAAGGAGCTGACGGAGAGGGGCAGTGGTGGCTGAGTACTGTGGGAGGAACCGTAGGTAATATGCTGTCATGCCCAGGAAAGAGGCAAGGTGAGCGGGGCTGGACGGCATGGGCAACCGTTGGATGGCTTCCACATTCGAATGTATTGGACTAAGCCCACCTGCAGTCAGACAAAAACCCACAAACTAGTTCAGATGCTGAAAAAATGCATTTCTTCCCATTCAGCGTCAAGTTATGGGAGGCCAGAGTGTCCAGCACTTGCGCGAGGCGTTGATTGTGGATGGTGGATGTTGGTCCATGTACCACAATGTCATCCAGGAAAACAATTACTCTAGGAATGCCGGAAAAAATAGTTGACATTATTTTCTGGAAACAGCTACCCTCGTGTAGCGAAAAACACCTGCGTGTGTGACGAATGCAGTGAGGTTGCGACTATCTGTGTGCAGAGGAACCTGCAGGTAGCCCTGGCGGAGATCCAGCTTGGTGAATACTTTTGAGCCATAAAACTGGCATGTCAGCTCTTCCGCCGTAGGCAATGGGTATTTGTCTGGGACCACAGCCTTGTTCACGGCTCTCAGGTCCACACAAACACGCAAACCTCCCGATTTCTTTTTTGCGATCACCAGGTTTGAGATCCATGGGGAAGCATTGACTGGTTCGATAACGCCTGCTTCTAACAACTTAATAAGCTCCCCTTTGACGTCGTCACGTAAAGCTAGGGGAATGCGGTGAAGAGGCTGTATGACTGGGTGCACGTCGGAGCGCAGGAGTGGTTGATGTGTAAAGTCTGAAATACAGCCCAGGCCCGAAAACAGCTGGGGCTACCGTTGCTCCCATGGTGAGCTGACCTGAAGGATTGCTGCCCCACAGTTGTCCAGGAACCTAAAACCCAGGCTTGTGATTAAATCTATCCCCATAAGATTAGCACCATGCTGTGCCACCTGGAAAGTGAATATTGGGACGCATTTGTTTCTGTGGCGCACTGCACAGCTCAAGGAGCCAACTAAGTTGATCAGTGTATTGCCATAGCCATGCAGCACTGCAGATGGCGTCCTCAGTGTTTTGTGGGGCAGGAAGTGCTTAACAGTGGACCAGTTGAGAAGAGATACGGCGGCACCTGTGTCTACTAGCAATGGCACACAGACCCCATCTAGTTCCACTGTGCACGTCTTGAACGGTACCTGGGCAGAGCTGACAGAGTGTATGGGGGTAGGATCGGTAGTGCCAGTTCCGGCAGGCCGTGAGCCAGCCCGCGATGCACCCGTAGGCGGTACGGAGCGGCTGACCCTGGCAAAATGGTTGCTCTTCCCACAGCGCTGACACACTTAGCCCCTAGCAGGGCACACTGCGGCTTTACTAGCATGCGAAGAAGAGCCACAGTCACCACAAGTACGGCGCGATTGGCCACGCATGCGGCTCATATGGTGTACACCCATGTCGATATCAGCGGATGCAGGGCTAGGTGGGCGCTCGGGTTCGTTTACATGCTGAGCGAATGCGAGCTGTGGAGTGGTGCTATGAGACAATTTGCTGGATAGCTCAGTAGCTGTTTCAATTTGCAGTGCAATTTCCAAAGCCTGGCTAAGTGTTAGGTCATCTGGGGACATTACTAACTTTTCTCATATTTTAGAGTGCGTTGCATGTTCCGCGAGTTGATCACTGATCCTCTTCCATGGTTCCGAATTTGCACAACGACGCTAAGCCGCGGAGATCGGCTATATAATGCTGAATGGACTCACCCGCATTCTGTCTGCACTGCCGAAATACGATTCTGCGCAGGATTACCGTCTGTGGAGCTGCGAAATGTGCTTCGAGTAATGTTGTAGCGTCCTTATACTTCTCCGCTTGTCCCAGTGTTCTGAATATGCGCTGGCCTTCGGTGCCTAAACAGTGAATCAAAATGGCTTTACGGCGCGCGTCGCTAGCTCCGCCAAGTCCGAGAGCTGCGAGGTATGTCTCAAATGATTCCAGCCACTGAATCCATGGTACCGGGGGCTCGCCTGGTAGCACGAGAAATGGGGCTGGTGGCGGAAGCGAAAGCTCCATCCTCGTCGCCAAATGTTATATACAAAACCACACCGAGTCGTACGGCTCGTCCACGCTTGTTTATTCACACACACTGCACCAGACAAGACGGGCTTCCCGCTAATCTGTGACCCTTAACCCAAGATGACGTAATGGCTTTTAAAGACATAACAGACACAACACAAGCAGACACAACACAAAAACACAACACAAAGACACAAAACAAACAGACACAACACAAGCAGACACAACACAAAGACAAAACACAAGCAGACAGAACACAAGCAGGCAGAACACAAGCAGGCACAACACAAAGACACAACACAAGCAGCTTGGTTGGCTGTGAAGATGCAATGTTAAAATATAGCCGCAAGCGGCGATTGGCGGGTTCACACACAAATAGGCATATTTTGGCCTCAATAGGCAAAAGGAAGCCCAAAAGGTCCTTTAGACCTAAAAGTGAAAAGAAGCTGTTTGGGTTTGGCCAGTGTGTGCTCTACAGATAGTGTGTGATGACATCTGCGTGTGTCAGAAAGGGAGACACAGAAATAGCACATCTGGCTAGGGCTGCATCTATGTGAACAATATAGGAAGGCCTATATTGTGTCTATACATGATTGGGCCTGTATATTACAGACAGAGAGAGATTGAGGGTGCCAGAGACTATGCTTTGTTAATTCACTCCTTGCACACCTTGCACGCCTAACATGACTGCCCGTGTATTCAAAGTATGAATGTAGTCTGCAAAGCCTGGCATTACATGACTGACATGACTGGCATGACTGACATAACTGATATGACTGAAATGACATCACTGGCATGATGAACAAAAGTAATATGACTGATATGACTGACATAACTGGAATGAGTGACATGACTGGCATGACTGTAATGACATGACTGATATGACTGACATGACTTATGTCTGACATGACTGGACTGACATGACTGATATGACTGGACTGAAATGACTGACATGACTGGACTGACATGACTGTTATGACTGGACAGATATGCATACAAACTATACATACATTTAGGTAGAAGTGTGTGTGTGTGTGTGTGTGTGTGTGTGTGTGTGTGTGTGTGTGTGTGTGTGTGGTAGTGTATGTACTGAAACTATGACAACATATACTAATACATACATACATAAGTATACATAGAAACTATACATACATATAGGTATAAAGGTGTGTGTGTCTGTGTGTTTGTGTGAGAGAGAGAGACAAAAAAGAAGCCAAATATCAGTTTGTATGAGCATGTGTTAGTCACTGAGATATGGGTGGGTATGGCTAGGGAAGTGTCATTGTGAATGCTATAGGAAGGCCTGCTTGTGCCTGTATGTGTGTGTGCCTGGTTAATAGACACAGAGAGATCTAGGTAGCCAGAGCAATGTTTACTTGGGGCACAGAGATGGGAGGGGGAATGTGGGTGAGAGTGTGAGAGAGACTGAGAGTGTGAGTTTCAGCTTGCGTGCGTGTGAGAAGGAGAAGGTGACAGAGGGACTTTACATGCATTCTTATGCATTGTATATAATACTGCACTGTAGAGCCATACGATAACCGATTTAGATGAAACTTGACAAATTTGTTCAGGATGGGATTCTGAATGGGCTTGTGCATTTTGGTCAGAATTGGGTAAAATATGAAAGAGCTTTAAGAATATGAATATTATATGTATCGATGCTGTCCATTAAAAAAATATTTAGCAGGTATAAGTGTCCTCAAATTCAAAATCTTTGGATTGTTTTTTGATTTCACACTCTGTAGAGTATTATAAGACTTTGCTTGACATGATGGTATGAAAATCCTAGGAGGAGTATGAAAAATGATGATTTCAAACTATTATTAACTGTAAATAAACTGTGCATTTTTTAATAGGACATGTAATGGGAAAGTTGTTCGCACTACTGCAAGGAATCAAAAGAGTCCAATTGCATGTTCCCAAGTGGAATTATGTAGGGGATACACTTGCTTTTTTTGCAATAGCGCCCCCCAGTGGCCAATCGACACCCGGCTGGATTATGTCATAGGGGGCGTGCACTTGTCCACACCCAAGAGGTTTCGTGCAGATCGACCAATGGTAAGCCTGTCAAACGCGTGCCGATCACGGATTGGCCGATTACGTCAGCCATTTTGGAAGTATGGCATGTCTGCTTTGGGACCTGGTTCCCAGAGGCCCATAGATGATGTCTGTCAAGTTTCATGTGGATCGGCCAATCTGAGTGCATGGGGCAAATTTTTGCATGTTATAGCGCCCCCTAGCAGGTGAGGTATGGCAACCTCTGCGAGCTGCCCCAGACCCTCACAGGGAAGCTGTTTGTGAAGTGCCATCTCATTACATGCAAGTTTTCTTAAGTTAGAGCCCCATATGCGCAAAATTTACTATTGAATTTACGCCCCCTCATTTGATTGGCTTATACTGACTAGGTAGTGAAGAAATTAGCATTTTTGTTGGATACGTTTTAAAGTTCAGACTCTTCTGAACGTTTTGATACCACATATGTGCATGTATGTGAAAAATCCAGGGACTAGTTCGCGCTCAAAAATGTGTGTGATTTTGCACATTATGCAAATTAACTCGAAATCTAAGTGGGCGGAGCTTAATGGTTGTATATTAATTGTCCTATTGAATTTAGTCAAGGAATGTATAGGAACTGGAATTTTGGTTCTAGGACCTACGGTGTAGGAGATATGGACAAAAAGTCAATATGGTCTGCTATAGCGCCACCATCAGGCCAATTTGGGTCCCTGTATGGGAATCTGGTCCTTGGGGGTAACTGAACCTTTTTGCCAAGTTTGGGGTTTCTAGGCATTACGGTCTAGGCTGCACAATACATTTTAGGTCAAAAAATGGGACAAAGAATAAGAAAGAAATATAGCCGCAAGCGGCAATTACGGGGTCCAAGCTGAGGTTTGGCAAGATTTTGCACCCACTGGCACAACATTATGTAAAGCTTTATGAAATGTACATGAAAGTATATGAAGCACGTTCGTGAATGAAGTACCTGCTCAAAAAACAGAATCTAAATGGCAGCTTTTTAAACTTATGGTGGAATACTGCCCAACGTGGGATTCGAACCCCCGTTGTCCACGTGCATTGTGGCTGGGAGCACATTGCTCTACCCATTGAGCTAATGGGTCTGACTGGATTACAGGCTCAACTCTAACTCTTTTGAGGAAAAGAATGACCTTTGGTCTGCATGCATGTTCAGCATAGAAAATGAAAATATTCACAGTACAACCATTTGTGGATGGATTTGGCACAAACTTGGCAGATATCACCTCAGTGGTCTTCTGAATGTGTCTGTCCATTTTCATAACAATCAGACATTATATAGGGGAGTTTTTGAAATATGCAGTTCATATGTCATGACGGTACCATTGTGATGCATATGAAAAATATTAAATTGCAAGAATCTTAGAATTTGTTCCACCAGTTTTGTATTTCACATGCTGCTGGATATTATAATATGTGATTTGAGGTGATGGAGTGAAAATCCTAGGACTAGTATGAAAAGTGTAAATTATATGTATTGGATTATACACAAAAATCTGTACTTTTTTGCAAAGCACTTGCAATTACAAAGTTGTTAGTGATTTTGCATAGAATCATATGAGATCATGATTGTCCTTCTACATGAAAGCATGTAGGAGTAATTCAGGAATTTCGAGTATAGCGCCACCTAGTGGTGCAATTCCCGTCATACTTTGATATGTATTAGAGGGTGTGTAGATGAACATAATATGTGAGTTTCATGTTGATTGGCATATGATAAGCTTGTGAAAGGTGTACTGAAAGCTGATTGGTCGATAGCGGCGGCCATATTGGACATATGATGGTGCAGGTCAAGGACCTGTGTCATAGGTGCATATAGATGATGCGTACCAAGTTTGGAGTTATTTGGCCAATCGGTGTGGGCAGGAGAGTTTTTTGGCCGTTATAGCGCCACCTAGGTGTGCATGTCTGCCAAAATGTATGTGCCGGTCTAGACACCCAATAGGTACATGTGTGTGAAATTTGGAGTGAATACATGAAAGTATGCCTGAGATACAGCAGAATATGTGGATTTTTGGCGAAGGAATTTTCTACGCTTGACTTGTGATGCATGTGGCCACGCCCATGTGCAGAAATGTGCACTTTGGCTCCATAACAATTAAAGTTCAGACTCTTGTGAGCGCCTGGATACCACATATGTGCATGTATGTGAAAAATCCAGGGACTAGTACGCGCTCAAAAATGTGTGGGTATTTGCATATTATGCAAATTAGCTCGACATGTAAGGGGCGGAGCATATAGCTTCAATGGAACTTTTTTTAGATGAGCTCATGCCTGATCAGATGCAGTTTGAATTTTATCTCTAGGACATACGGTGTAGGAGAAACACCTGTGTAAACTTTTTCATGCGATTTTGTGCGCTATAGCGCCACCTATGGTCGGATCGGGCTGGCGTGTTGCGCCTGAGTAGCGGAGAGGAGTACTACAAGTTGGCCAAAGGAGAAGTCTGTAGGTCTTACGGTTTAGGCTGCACAACGCGTTTTAGCGGAGAAAAAGAATAATAATAATAAATATAGCCGCAAGCGGCAATTACGGGGTCCAAGCACAGGATATGGGCACCATCTGGCACGCCTGAGATGCGTAAGCATGTGTTTGTAATCACTGGGTAGGTATGGGTGAAGCAATGTGTATATGAAACCTATAGGTAGGCCATTGCATGTGTGTGCATGTGTAAGAAAGATGTAGGGGTAATTCAGGAAATTCTAGTATAGCGCCACCTAGTGGTGCAATTCCCATCATACTTGAGTATGTCTTAGAGGGTGTGTAGATGAACATAATATGTGAGTTTCATGTTGATTGGCTTATGATAAGCTTGTGAAATGTGAACTGAAAGCTGATTGGTCGATAGCGGCGGCCATATTGGACATATGATGGTGCAGGTCAAGGACCTGTGTCATAGGTGCATATAGATGATGCGTACCAAGTTTGGAGTTATTTGGCCAATCGGTGTGGGCAGGAGAGTTTTTTGGCCGTTATAGCGCCACCTAGGTGTGCATGTCTGCCAAAATGTATGTACCGGTCTAGACACCCAATAGGTACATGTGTGTGAAATTTGGAGTGAATACATGAAAGTATGCCTGAGATACAGCAGAATATGTGGATTTTTGGCGAAGGAATTTTCTACGCTTGACTTGTGATGCATGTGGCCACACCCATGTGCAGAAATGTGCACTTTGGCTCCATAACAATTAAAGTTCAGACTCTTGTGAGCGCCTGGATACCACATATGTGCATGTATGTGAAAAATCCAGGGACTAGTACGTGCTCAAAAATTTGTGCAAATTTGCATATTATGCAAATTAGCTCGACATGTAAGGGGCGGAGCATATGGCTTCAATGGAACTTTTTTTAGATGAGCACATGCCTGATCAGGTGAAGTTTACATTTTGTCTCTAGGACATACGGTTTAGGAGAAACACCAGTTTAAACTTTTTCATGCGTTTTTGTGCGCTATAGCGCCACCTATGGTCGGATCGGGCTGGCGTGTTGCGCCTGAGTAGCGGAGAGGAGTACTACAAGTTGGCCAAAGGAGAAGTCTGTAGGTCTTACGGTTTAGGCTGCACAACGCGTTTTAAGGCAGAAAAAAAATTGGCATATGCAAAGCTTGTGAAAGGTGTACTGAAAGCTGATTGGTCGATAGCGGTGGCCATATTGGACATATGATGGTGCAGATCAAGGACCTGTGTCATAGGTGCATATAGATGATGCGTACCAAGTTTGGAGTTATTTGGCCAATCGGTGTGGGCAGGAGAGTTTTTTGGCCGTTATAGCGCCACCTAGGTGTGCATGTCTGCCAAAATGCATGTGCAGGTCTAGACACCCAATAGGTACATGTATGTGAAATTTGGTATGAATACGTGAAAGAATGCCTGAGATATAGCAGAATATGTGCATTTTTGGCGAAGGAATTTTCTACGCTTGACTTGTGATGCATGTGGCCACGCCCATGTGCAGAAATGTGCACTTTGGCTCCATAATAATTAAAGTTCAGACTCTTCTGAACGTTTTGATACCACATATGTGCATGTATGTGAAAAATCCAGGGACTAGTACGCGCTCAAAAATGTGTGCAAATTTGCATATTATGCAAATTAGCTCGACATGTAAGGGGCGGAGCATATAGCTTCAATGGAACTTTTTTTAGATGAGCTCATGCCTGATCAGATGAAGTTTACATTTTGTCTCTACGACATACGGTTTAGGAGAAACACCAGTTTAAACTTTTTCATGCGTTTTTGTGCGCTATAGCGCCACCTATGGTCGTATCGGGCTGGCGTGTTGCGCCTGAGTAGCGGAGAGGAGTACTACAAGTTGGCCAAAGGAGAAGTCTGTAGGTCTTACGGTTTAGGCTGCACGATGCGTTTTAAGGCAGAAAAAAAATAATAATAATAATAATAATAATAAATATAGCCGCAAGCGGCAATTACGGGGTCCAAGCGCAGGGTATGGGCACCATCTGGCACGCCTGAGATGCGTAAGCATGTGTGTGTAATCATTGGGTAGGTATGGGTGAAGCAATGTGTATATGAAACCTATAGGTAGGCCATTGCATGTGTGTGCATGTGTAAGAAAGATGTAGGGGTAATTCAGGAAATTCTAGTATAGCGCCACCTAGTGGTGCAATTCCCGTCATACTTGAGTATGTCTTAGAGGGTGTGTAGATGAACATAATATGTGAGTTTCATGTTGATTGGCATATGATAAGCTTGTGAAATGTGAACTGAAAGCTGATTGGTCGATAGCGGCGGCCATATTGGACATATGATGGAGCAGGTCAAGGACCTGTGTCATAGGTGCATATAGATGATGCATACCAAGTTTGGAGTTATTTGGCCAATCGGTGTGGGCAGGAGAGTTTTTTGGCTGTTATAGCGCCACCTAGGTGTGCATGTCTGCCAAAATGTATGTGCCGGTCTAGACACCCAATAGGTACATGTGTGTGAAATGTGGAGTGAATACATGAAGGTATGCCTGAGATACAGCAGAATATGTGGATTTTTGGCGAAGGAATTTTCTACGCTTGACTTGTGATGCATGTGGCCAAGCCCATGTGCAGAAATGTGCACTTTGGCTCCATAACAATTAAAGTTCAGACTCTTGTGAGCGCCTGGATACCACATATGTGCATATATGTGAAAAATCCAGGGACTAGTACGCGCTCAAAAATGTGAGCAAATTTGCATATTATGCAAATTAGCTCGACATGTAAGGGGCGGAGCATATGGCTTCAATGGAACTTTTTTTAGATGAGCTCATGCCTGATCAGATGCAGTTTGAATTTTATCTCTAGGACATATGGTGTAGGAGAAACACCTGTGTAAACTTTTTCATGCGTTTGAGTGCGCTGTAGCGCCACCTATGGGCGGATCGTGCTGACGTGTTGCACCTGAGTAGCGGAGAGGAGTACTACAAGTTGGCCAAAGGAGAAGTCTGTAGGTCTTACGGTTTGGGCTGCACAACGCGTTTTAAGGCAGAAAAAAAATTGGCATATGAAAAGCTTGTGAAAGGTGTACTGAAAGCTGATTGGTCGATAGCGGCGGCCATATTGGACATATGATGGTGCAGGTCAAGGACCTGTGTCATAGGTGCATATAGATGATGCGTACCAAGTTTGGAGTTATTTGGCCAATCGGTGTGGGCAGGAGAGTTTTTTGGCCGTTATAGCGCCACCTAGGTGTGCATGTCTTCCAAAATGTATGTGCCGGTCTAGACACCCAATAGGTACATGTGTGTGAAATTTGGAGTGAATACATGAAAGTATGCCTGAGATACAGCAGAATATGTGGATTTTTGGCGAAGGAATTTTCTACGCTTGACTTGTGATGCATGTGGCCACGCCCATGTGCAGAAATGTGCACTTTGGCTCCATAACAATTAAAGTTCAGACTCTTCTGAACGCATGGATACCACATATGTGCATGTATGTGAAAAATCCAGGGACTAGTACGCGCTCAAAAATGTGTGCAAATTTGCATATTATGCAAATTAGCTCGACATGTAAGGGGCGGAGCATATGGCTTCAATGGAACTTTATTTAGATGAGCTCATGCCTGATCATATGCAGTTTACATTTTGTCTCTAGGACATACGGTGTAGGAGAAACACCTGTGTAAACTTTTTCATGCGTTTGTGTGCGCTATAGCGCCACCTAGGGTCGTATCGGGCTGGCGTGTTGCGCCTGAGTAGCGGAGAGGAGTACTACAAGTTGGCCAAAGGAGAAGTCTGTAGGTCTTACGGTTTAGGCTGCACGATGCGTTTTAAGGCAGAAAAAAAATAATAATAATAATAATAATAATAATAATAATAATAATAAAAATCGGAACAAAAACAATAGGGTTCCAGCACCGGTGGTGCTTGGACCCCTAAATATAGCCGCAAGCGGCAATTGGCGGGTTCACACACGAATAGGCCACTTGGCTTCAATAGGCAATAGACCCAATAGGTCCTTTAGACCCAAAAGAAGCTGTTTGAGTGGAAAAAATGCACAAATAAATCAATGTGCAAAAAAATGTTCAATTGGGGCACTAAAGGCCCAAAAGGACCAAAATAATGTGTATTGGCAAAATGATTCAAATCACAGAACTAAATCACATGCTGAGATCAGCTTTGTGTGTGTGTTTGTGTGGTATTTCATGTGAGAAATAGTTTTCAGTCCGTTCCGATGTTTGGCCACTAGATGGAGCCCAAGTACTACCATACTGATATCTCATTAATCTCAGTAATGCAATATGACATTTTGGTGAATTAAAAGGTTCATTTCTGGTCAGGCAGTGCACTTTTTGTTATAAGATGCAATTGCAATGTTATAGAACTTATTGATCTGGATCATACAAGACCAATTACTTGTCTGTATTCTGCATAACAAGATTGCAGCATGAGTTTTTATGTTTTCTTAGGTTTTTGGGTACTGTAGCGCCCCCGACAGGCCAATTTGAACCAAACTTGGCATACCTCACAAGGACTTCAGGATATAAAAGCCTTTCAAATTGGGAGTTGATTGCATACATGGTTTATGAGTTATAGCAATATAGGTCATATATGGCATGGCCACAATGATATAATGGGAAAATGGACCAATCAGATAAATAAAAATCCAACATTTTTTTACTCAGTTTTTACCTACAGAGTCTACTGATTATGCTCATAGCAATTTTTCCATAATTGGATCAAATTCCTATGACTAGTTTGTAAATAGCTATTTTCAAACAATTGATGAATGTGACAAAAGTATGCATTTTTTAATAGGACTTGTAATTGCAAAGTTGTCAGGTCTACTGCAAGGAATAAAAAGAAACAAGTTGCATGTTCCTAAGTGAAAATTTGGAGAAGTTATGCATGATTTTCACAAATAGCGCCACCTAGTGGCCATATGTTTTAAAACTGCACAGCATGACACATAGTCCTGAGATATGCACAGTGGTGAGGTTTGATGTTGTTTGGCCAATGGTAAGTTTGTCAAATGGCCAATTAATTCAAATAAAAATTAATTGGCTCATGGCGGCCATGTTTTTTGAGTGATGATGTCATCATTGTGTGTCTTGATATCACTTGGGGCCCTGATGATGCCTGTAAAGTTTTGGCTTGATGTGACTAATGGTTTCTGAGAAACAGTTTTTCCCATGTTATAGCGCCCCCTATTGGACAATCGTGGCCAGCTTTGACCTGTGACCTCGGAGTCATGTGCCCTAACAACTGTTAAAATTTTATGAAGATCGGTCAAAGCGTTCCTGAGATATGGCTGTTTAAGTAAATTTGGCCACGCCTCGGAGCTATTGATTGACATGTGACAGCCAGACTATATGCAAATCTCAAAATGTTTTTAAGCAACTTTGATAATGAGATTCTCCTGAATATTTTGACACCAAGGATGTGGTGATCCGATAAAAAACCAGGGACTAGTATAAAAAAGTAGGTTTTGCATATTATGCAAATTAGCAAAAAATCTAAGTAGGCGGAGCTTAATGGTTCTTGAGGCTTTTTTGTTTGGCTTGAGCCAAGGAATCCATCAGAAGTGGAATTTTGTTTCTAGGCCCTACGGTTTGGGAGATATGGACCAAAACGCAAAATGGTGCGCTATAGCGCCACCATCAGGCCAATGTGGGTCCCTGTCTCTATTTCTCTCATTGCACACCTGCTGCACCTTGGTGCCAAGTTTGGTCTTTCTGGGCCTTACGGTTTAGGCTGCAGTATGCGTTTTACAGGGGGAAAAATAATAATAATAAGAAAAATCTCAGCAATTACAATAGGTTTCCCACACTACGTGTGTGAACCCTAATAATAATAAAAATCGGAACAAAAACAATAGGGTTCCAGCACCGGTGGTGCTTGGACCCCTAATAAATATAGCCGCAAGCGGCAATTACGGGGTCCAAGCACAGGGTATGGGCACCATCTGGCACGCCTGAGATGCGTAAGCATGTGTGTGTAATCACTGGGTAGGTATGGGTGAAGCAATGTGTATATGAAACCCATAGGTAGGCCATTGCATGTGTGTGCATGTGTAAGAAAGATGTAGGGGTAATTCAGGAATTTCTAGTATAGCGCCACCTAGTGGTGCAATTCCCGTCATACTTTGATATGTCTTAGAGGGTGTGTAGATGAACATAATATGTGAGTTTCATGTTGATTGGCTTATGATAAGCTTGTGAAATGTGAGCTGAAAGCTGATTGGTCGATAGCGGCGGCCATATTGGACATATGATGGTGCAGGTCAAGGACCTGTGTCATAGGTGCATATAGATGATGCGTACCAAGTTTGGAGTTATTTGGCCAATCGGTGTGGGCAGGAGAGTTTTTTGGCCGTTATAGCGCCACCTAGGTGTGCATGTCTGCCAAAATGTATGTACCGGTCTAGACACCCAATAGGTACATGTGTGTGAAATTTGGAGTGAATACATGAAAGTATGCCTGAGATACAGCAGAATATGTGGATTTTTGGCGAAGGAATTTTCTACGCTTGATTTGTGATGCATGTGGCCACACCCATGTGCAGAAATGTGCACTTTGGCTCCATAACAATTAAAGTTCAGACTCTTGTGAGCGCCTGGATACCACATATGTGCATGTATGTGAAAAATCCAGGGACTAGTACGCGCTCAA
This sequence comes from Brachyhypopomus gauderio, assembly GCF_052324685.1. Lineage (NCBI taxonomy): Eukaryota > Metazoa > Chordata > Actinopteri > Gymnotiformes > Hypopomidae > Brachyhypopomus > Brachyhypopomus gauderio. Next base: position 151,446 of record NW_027506871.1, read on the forward strand.
AAATTTGTGCAAATTTGCATATTATGCAAATTAGCTCGACATGTAAGGGGCGGAGCATATGGCTTCAATGGAACTTTTTTTAGATGAGCACATGCCTGATCAGGTGAAGTTTACATTTTGTCTCTAGGACATACGGTTTAGGAGAAACACCAGTTTAAACTTTTTCATGCGTTTTTGTGCGCTATAGCGCCACCTATGGTCGGATCGGGCTGGCGTGTTGCGCCTGAGTAGCGGAGAGGAGTACTACAAGTTGGCCAAAGGAGAAGTCTGTAGGTCTTACGGTTTAGGCTGCACAACGCGTTTTAAGGCAGAAAAAAAATTGGCATATGAAAAGCTTGTGAAAGGTGTACTGAAAGCTGATTGGTCGATAGCGGCGGCCATATTGGACATATGATGGTGCAGATCAAGGACCTGTGTCATAGGTGCATATAGATGATGCGTACCAAGTTTGGAGTTATTTGGCCAATCGGTGTGGGCAGGAGAGTTTTTTGGCCGTTATAGCGCCACCTAGGTGTGCATGTCTGCCAAAATGCATGTGCAGGTCTAGACACCCAATAGGTACATGTGTGTGAAATTTGGAGTGAATACATGAAAGTATGCCTGAGATACAGCAGAATATGTGGATTTTTGGCGAAGGAATTTTCGACGCTTGACTTGTGATGCATGTGGCCACGCCCATGTGCAGAAATGTGCACTTTGGCTCCATAACTTTTAAAGTTCAGACTCTTCTGAACGTTTTGATACCACATATGTGCATGTATGTGAAAAATCCAGGGACTAGTACGCGCTCAAAAATGTGTGCAAATTTGCATATTATGCAAATTAGCTCGACATGTAAGGGGCGGAGCTTATGGGTTCAAATGTATTTTTTGTAGAATGGAAGATGACTGATCAGATGCAATTGGAATTTTTTGTTTATGACATACGGTGTAGGCGTGACAATTTTTTGCGCTCTATAGCGCCACCTATGGTCGGATCGGGCTGGCGTGTTGCGCCTGAGTAGCGGAGAGGAGTACTACAAGTTGGCCAAAGGAGAAGTCTGTAGGTGTTACGGTTTGGTCTGCACAACGCGTTTTAGGGCAGAAAAAGAAGAATAATAATAATAATCGGAACAATTACAATAGGGTTCCAGCACCTTCAGTGCTTGGACCCCTAATAATAATAATAATCGGAACAATTACAATAGGGTTCCAGCACCGCTGGTGCTTGGACCCCTAAAAATCCTAACAATTACAATAGGGTTCCCACACTATGTGTGTGTGAACCCTAAAAACTCGAGCAATTACAATAGGGTTCCCACACTATGTGTGTGTGAACCCTAATTATTGGTACAATAACAGAGTGGATAAAGACTCTGTCAGATCTGATGATGTTAATGGAAGGGACCCATGTAGACTAAACCACATATTCCTGAACACACAGTGCTAATGCAGGACCGAAGTCTCCAGTGCTGTTACTATATTAACATCTGTATTGGAGTGTCAGTTTCTACAGTTAATATTATGATGTGAATTCATTTTCCATGGCAAGACCTTCTCTGTGATGTCATAGATGATGATTCAAGGAGTTACAGTTTGTTCAAATATTTGATGTATGACAACTTGAACTACAATTACTTAAAAAAAATTATGTCCTTTTGTTTTTATGAGTTCTGAGTTTTTTTCTGTTACATTTTAAGATTCTTTCACTTCCTCAATCAGGTGTTTTGTAAAATGAACTCTGGGCTGTTTCAACCTCAGTAGGTATCAGTGTTCACGTCTCTCTGTACCAGCATGTGTGGTTTAATAGGTCTCAACAGACTTCAGAGATGTCATTCAAGAATACATTTAGCAGTGTTCCCTTTACACTGGGTCAAAATATTTAAATGCTTGCCAACCCGTCGTTTTTCTCATATAGACATTATTTTTGAATATCTACATTTCCCCTGTAGATAATAAAAATATTGCGCTTATGCAGACATATTAACAAATGTCTGTTCTGTATGTAAATGACCCAGCCTTCAATTTGAAGTGAATTGAATCCTCTACTGCACACATGATCACACCAACATGTAAAAAAATGTTACAGTGATTTTTATCACTTAAACTGGAGTTTTTTTATATATATATTTAAAGGGGTTTGTTTTGGCAACATTATGCAACAATGGAAACAAGATTATACGGATCATAGAACTTTCATATGAATTAAATTTGTTTTGTTCACTGGAAAATCTTACAATTGATTAATCAATGAGAAATTTGTGAGAAAAAGTGACATCTCATTCCTAATCCATACAGATCAATATGACGTTGGTCCAGCCTTTGCAGAACAACTTCAACTCTTCTGGGAAGGCTGTCCAAGGTTTAGGAGTGTGTTTATGGGGATTTTTGATCATTCTTCCAGAAACGTATTTGTGAGGTCACATACTGATGTTGGACGAGAAGGCCTGGCTCTCAGTCTACACTCTAGTTCATCCCAAAGGTGTTCTATCGGGTTGAGGTCAGGACTCTGTGCAGGCCAGTCAAGTTCATCCACACCAGACTCTGCCATCCATGTCTTTATGGACCTTGCTTTGTGCACTGGTGCACAGTCATGTTGGAAGAGGAAGGGGCCAGCTCCAAACTGTTCCCACAAAGTTGGGAGCATGGAGCATGGAATTGTCCAAAATGTTTTGGTATGCTGAAGTTTTCAGTTCCTTTCACTGGAACTAAGGGGCCAAGCCCAGCTACTGAAAAACAACCCCACACCAAAATCTCCCCTCCACCAAACTTTACACTTGGCACAATGGAGTCAGACAAGTACCGTTCTCCTGGCAACTGCAAAACACAGATTCATCCATCAGATTGCCAGATGGAGAAGCGTGATTCATCACTCCAGAAAACGCACCTCCACTGCTCTAGAGTTCAGTGGCGGTGTGCTTTACACCATTGCATCCAGATGTGGGTGTGCTCTTTCACCTTCATGTGGTCATGCTGACCTTTGACCTCCCACAGAGTGCAACCCAGTGAAGGGGCACTGTTGTGGGGAGGGGCGGTGTATCCCACCAGTGTGGCTGTGTGATGGAGACCATGACTGTCTGGACAAGAGTGATGAACTTAACTACCTAACGGGGGCCTCTGACTCTGTGCTTCATCAGTGTATAACCCAAGAACTTAACCTGCTAAAGATGAAAAGAACATTTTTCCAACTTCGCATGTAGGTGATTTTTCCAATACTCATTTCACATGGTGAACATGATCGGTGAAATTTTCTGAATAAATCAAAATGTATATGTATATTAACACATACTTGTTCAACATATCCCTGAATATATTATTCACAAATGATTGAAAGATGGATGGACCATTAGCTAAACCATAAGGCATCACCTGGTATTCATAGTGACCTGCATCAGTCATGAAAGCCGTCTTACATTCGTCCTCTTCGCGAGTACGTATCAGGTTGTAGGTGCTCCAAATGTCCAGTTTAGTCAAGATTTTAACCCGTCGTACTTTAACCCGTAGAGGGTAACAGTTCTTTACAGTGACGGTATTAATCCCGTGTAATCGTTGCACAGGTGGAGACCTCCATCCTTCTTTTCAATGAAGAAATAACTAGCCGCTGCAGGAGAGGTTGACGGTCTGATGCGTCCTTGACATATTCTTCCATGGCATGGGTCTCAGGAATGGATAGCGTATAGATTCTACTCCTCGCAGGGGAGCTGCCTGGCAGGAGATCTATAGCACAGTCTGATGCACGATGAGCAGGTAGTTTGGCTGCCTCATTTTTTTACTAAAAATGTCTGCAAACTCCACATATTCAGGAGGAAGAGCTACATTGCACGAATCCCCTGCACTTTCTATAGCGGTGCTTCGTAAAGGCAGAGCTAAACATGTAGTGAAACAATCTTTTCCCCATGACTGCAAATCCTCCATATACCAGGAGAATATGGAATCATGTTTGGCCAACCTAAAATAAGGGGAGTGTCAGGAGAGTTCACTGCTAGCAACGTAATACATTCGGAGTGTAAGACGCCAATACACAATGTGACTGTGATGGTGGCCTTGGTTATTCGTCCCGCACCTCATGGAAGACCATCAGTTCCTTTTATGTAAAGAGCAGGTTTGTACGGAACTACCGGAATTCTCCAGAACTCGACTACTTCCAGAGCAATAAAATTTCCGACTGCTCCAGAGTCGACTAATGCTGAAAGACAAGGCGTTAGTTCAACACACTTTGGCAGGGATAAATAGATTATTAAATGGCGTGGGGAGACACACATTACTCACCTGAAGAGATGCCCGAGAGTTGGAACTAACTTGACAAGCTAAACGGAAATGACTAGGGCTACCACAATATCGGCACAATTGCCTCTGGTTTCTTTCCTCAGGGGTCAAACGCGTTCAACCAATTTCCATTTCCTCAGGTTCGTGGCATTGAGTCGCCTCCTCTGAATGATAAGCAGCAGGATGAGAATGGGGCCGTCTTGCCCGGATTAGATTATCTAAACATATGGACATGTTAACACTAGAAGCGCCGCGCCTCATTTACATACTTATACCTAGAAGCGCGGAGGGCCGGTCATCTGACCGATTTCACCACCTCCTACTAGCGCCGTGTTGTTTTCACCTACTTAAAGCGCGCCTCGGGCGGTCAAAAGACCGCTGAGTCTTTACACAGGGGAGCTGGTACTGACACATAATTAACGCTAGATGGCGTTTTGCACAAAAGGAAGAATGAGCCGCCCAAACAAAATATTCGTAATGGTGACATTTGCACGTAACGTCAATATGTTAACAAATTAATGTGACTAAACCTTTTAGAATCAGTGCCTTGTGACCTTGTTCTCAGTAGCTTTCCCATTGTCAGTTTTGTTTAGTTTCATATTGCATTTCCTGGTTTGTGCGAAAACGTAAATGCAAAATATAGTTTCAGTTTTGTTTCTTGGTTAGTGTAATAGTTTGCTTGGTTAGTGTAATAGTTTGCTTATTTGTCTGTGTGTTATTCTGTTGGCATATATGTCACTATATTATCATGTACGTTCGCCACACCACTAACCTACTGGCCCGCACCCCCACTGTGAAGCGTTCACGTCTTTTGTCTTGCTAATGAAACAGACTGCGCTGCAGCCTTCCACCCCCACATCCACAAAAAGCTTGTTCGATACTCAGAGTAGCAAAGTGAAGCCCGTAGACCGAGCTAAAGCAAGTTTGTTTGTATACTCAATGTTACGCCATTTCAAGTTTTAATGTCTAAAAGTTGTGTATGTTAGTGAATTGTAGGCTATGGTGAACATAACAAATCTACAAATAAATGTCTATAATGTTTTGTGTTAGACAAAGAACAAAAAGCATAAATAGGCAAAATAATTACAAAAATATCATTATAAAAGGTAGGCTATGTACCTTTGCGTAACAAAACGCAAAATTATTAAAATGATACGGATGGCTTCACGAATATAGTTGCCTCTGTCCTCTCTAATGTTCACTTTTTTATCTTGCCGTATTGTGTTGCCGTTTCAAATGAGGTGTTTGATCGGTGAATAGCCGATGTGTGATCCCACGTCCTAACGACCGTGTTATCACCGAGCGTTATCACCATTCTGTGATTTACATGTATCGTATATTGCATAAGTTTCGTTCCCCACCTCAAATTAAGTTCCATTTATGTAGTGAATTGTGAACTTGAGAATAAACCTCCGCCGCTGTGGTTAATGTTCATGCACTGTTTGAACAATATTTATTAATTACAGCCAGGTTTTGGAGGTTGTAGAACACAGCTACAGGCCAACAACGGGTGCATCCCGTCTCTCTTTAGCGTATATTGCATAAGTTTCGTTCACCACCTCAAATTAAGTTCCATTTATGTAGTGAATTGTGAACTTGAGAATAAACCTCCGCCGCTGTGGTTAATGTTCATGCACTGTTTGAACAATATTTATTAATTACAGCCAGGTTTTGGAGGTTGTAGAACACAGCTACAGGCCAACAACGGGTGCATCCCGTCTCTCTTTAGCGTATATTGCATAAGTTTCGTTCACCACCTCAAATTAAGTTCCATTTATGTAGTGAATTGTGAACTTGAGAATAAACCTCCACCGCTGTGGTTAATGTTCATGCACTGTTTGAACAATATTTATTAATTACAGCCAGGTTTTGGAGGTTGTAGAACACAGCTACAGGCCAACAACGGGTGCATCCCGTCTCTCTTTAGCGTATATTGCATAAGTTTCGTTCCCCACCTCAAATTAAGTTACATTTATGTAGTGAATTGTGAACTTGAGAATAAACCTCCGCCGCTGTGGTTAATGTTCATGCACTGTTTGAACAATATTTATTAATTACAGCCAGGTTTTGGAGGTTGTAGAACACAGCTACAGGCCAACAACGGGTGCATCCCGTCTCTCTTTAGCGTATATTGCATAAGTTTCGTTCACCACCTCAAATTAAGTTCCATTTATGTAGTGAATTGTGAACTTGAGAATAAACCTCCACCGCTGTGGTTAATGTTCATGCACTGTTTGAACAATATTTATTAATTACAGCCAGGTTTTGGAGGTTGTAGAACACAGCTACAGGCCAACAACGGGTGCATCCCGTCTCTCTTTAGCGTATATTGCATAAGTTTCGTTCACCACCTCAAATTAAGTTCCATTTATGTAGTGAATTGTGAACTTGAGAATAAACCTCCACCGCTGTGGTTAATGTTCATGCACTGTTTGAACAATATTTATTAATTACAGCCAGGTTTTGGAGGTTGTAGAACACAGCTACAGGCCAACAACGGGTGCATCCCGTCTCTCTTTAGCGTATATTGCATAAGTTTCGTTCCCCACCTCAAATTAAGTTACATTTATGTAGTGAATTGTGAACTTGAGAATAAACCTCCACCGCTGTGGTTAATGTTCATGCACTGTTTGAACAATATTTATTAATTACAGCCAGGTTTTGGAGGTTGTAGAACACAGCTACAGGCCAACAACGGGTGCATCCCGTCTCTCTTTAGCGTATATTGCATAAGTTTCGTTCACCACCTCAAATTAAGTTCCCTTTGTTTTGATTTGTGTGTCAGCTTCACACAACTCAACATTCAAAACACAGCTTAGGTGCAGTCTTTGCACATTTGCCACAGACCAGTCGCTTACATGTCTGGCAGATGTCATACGTTTTGTTCCCTGAACATCTGCCGACTTGGCATTGTTTTCTTTTTGAGGGCGGGCAAGGAGCTTCAGGTAAAATTCGCTTTTGTGCCACTGCCCTAGCCGCTTTCGCCATTTTCTGCTGTGCACACAGCTCCTTTACCAACTCGAGAATAAACCTTCGTCTGCTCAGGTTAACGTTCATGCACTGTTTGAACAATATATGTGCATTTATTGCAGCCAGGTCTAGGAGGTTGTAGAAAACCGCGACAGGCCAACGACGGGTGCCTCCCTTCACCGAATACAGTCGTGCCATTTGATCCATAACATCAACGCCACATTTAGTCGTGTTGTAATATGAAACAGTTTCAGGCAGTTTCTTTGCGCCATTATCAATTGAAACTGTCTGATGCATTGAGCTCAGGATGCATACATTTTTTTTAGGTTTTGCCTGGTAAATCGTTAGAGTTATTTTTCCAGCCCGCAACACCTTGGTGGAAAATCTTTCAGACTGTGCCTGTATACATGGGGGCATCTCACATCTCATTTTATTCATCGTACCAACAATAGTGGTTTTGTTCACCAAAAGGGTGTTTGCAAGTGCCAATGAAGTGAAGAAATTGTCAGTCGTTACATTTCTTCCTTTACCCGTGAAAGGCTCCATCAAACGCAACACAATATTTTCAGACAACCGTTGACCAGCCGGCCTGCTTTCATCTTTCCCTAGATAGGGAATGGCGTTCAACATATATTTTGTTTCAACATCAGCGGCCACCCAGAACTTAATCCCAAATTTATCGGGTTTATTGGCCATGTACTGAGTGAAACGACAGCGAGCTTTAGTTGGGAACAGTTGCTCATCAACAGTTATGTTCTCACCGGGCGTGTAAGAAGCAATACTGTTTTTCACAAATTTATCAAATATCTCCGAGATCATAGCAAATTTATCAGTCGCAAGGCGGGCAGCCCTTGTGCTCTTGTCATCAAAGCGCAGATAGCGCATGATATCTCTGAATGTCTGTCTAGACATTGTCTCTTTGAAAATGGGATTTCCTAAGTCAGCAGACCAGTATTCATCAAGTTTCATGCTTTTACCGGCTGTTATACCTCTCAAATAAACGAGACCCACAAATGCTGTTCGATCACCCAAACCGAGCTTTCAAGCAAACTGTGTTGCTGTTCAATCACCCAAACCGAGCTTTCAAGCAAACTGTGTTGCTGTTCAAACGCCCAAACCGAGGAGTCACGCAAACTATGTTGCTGTTCAAACGCCAAAACCGAGCTTTCAAGCAAACTGTGTTGCTGTTCGATCGCCCAAACCGAGCTTTCAAGCAAACTGTGTTGCTGTTCAAACGCCCAAACCGAGGAGTCACGCAAACTATGTTGCTGTTCAAACGCCAAAACCGAGCTTTCAAGCAAACTGTGTTGCTGTTCGATCGCCCAAGCAGAGTTTTCACTCAAACTGTGTAGCCGCGTCCCGACGAATTTATAGCTCACGTTGCCTCATGAATGCTATTGTGAATAAAGTGTTCATAACAGCACCGCCCATGCCATCATCTGTTTCGCTCGCAAAGGTATGCATTTACATACGTAACTTGCATTCTGCTTAATTCTTTTGTAATGCCAGTGTGTCAAAAGCAGCCATACATAATGTATGTATCTAACAGCTAGCCCTGGCGAAGAGGGATTATACCCGAGAGATCATTTCTTTGAGATATTGACTTGATAAGTAGGCTAATTACCATTCGCAGAATTCCTGCAAACTACTAAAGCATTTATTAGGCAAAGCAAGACGCTCTCACGGTTTGAAAACCATTGATGTAAACTTATATATAGTATATATTAAATAATATTAATAAATAAAGTATATATTTTAAGACTTTGGAAAGTGAAACACTTTCACTTTCGTTCAACGGACGAATTCCGTTTTGTCTTTACACAATAATCAGTTTGAACTTTGAATAATTTAGTTTTGAAAACTATTGATCTTTATTTAGTTATACTAAATATTAAATGACATACGAATCTTTGCGACACCCGCTGGCAGAAAAGAGAATCACAGTCTTGAAGTGTAGGCGACGACGACAATATTACAGAGATACGAGCGAAATCGATTGAAACTAGCATGTGCAGGGTTTCTTTTAACAATGTAAAAATACTAGTTTATTAAAAGGACAATTCTGGGAAAAGTCATGAAAGGAGGGTTCTGAAATTGGATCCAGTGCAAAGATATTATTATTTTTTGTGCTACTGCGGTCAAGTGACCGGTGCTCGGCGCTTCTAGGTATAATTAGGTCGACCAGAGGCGGCGCTTCTAGTAGACGTCACAGCGGTCAAATGACCGGAGCTTTGGCGCTTCTAGTGTTAATCAGTTCCGAAAGATTGGACTGGTCGTCCTTACAAGCCAGCTCGGCTTTCAAAGCGTCGTTCAAGCTACGAAAATATACTGTCTTTAGAGCTTGGACGTCCCAGCCACTCTGGGCAGCGAGTGTCCTGAATTTGGTAGCGTATTCTGAACCAGGTGTTCTGTCCTGGTGAAGTTGAAGCAGTTGATCCCCAGGGTCCTGTCCACTCTGAGAGTGATCAAACACATCTCTAAATAGTTTCTCAAAACTGGAATAACTTTGGATCTCTGGAGCTTGTGCCTCCCAGATGGCCGTAGCCCAAGAGACAGCTCGGCCAGTGAGCAGTGACATAACAAAGGAAACTTTATTCACGTCGGTGGGAAAACTTTTTGAGTTATTGTTGAAATAGAATGAGCGTTGTAGTAGAAAGCCTTTACATAGCCTTTACATGGCTCTGTTACATCATATAAAGGACAGTTTGTGTATTGTAGGGTTTTTACCTACTCTGTGTTCAACATATTCAAACACCATCTGGTGAGAAAAATAATAGATAAATAGTTTGTGTCTCTAACACACAAACATCAATCACTATATTTACCTCTGTTTGTGCGCATGTGTGTGTGTGTGTGTGCATGTGTGCACATGGACGAAATTTTGATTTCATAGGTGGGGGGGACACAAATGGCTTGAGAACTGGGGCGCAGGGTTTACCAAAACCGGCTTTTGAAAAAGTGCAGGGGACATGTCCCCCCCCCATCCCTCCCAAATTACGTCCGTGTGTGTGTGTGTGTGTGAACTGCAGGTCATGATCACCACAGCAGGTGCTGTGTGAGACAAGAACTCTGAACAGCACATGTTGAGCTCAAGATCACATGATCTCCATCCACCAAACAACAATCATTCCCAGCATCTCAGTCCCACTCAGAGATCACAGTGTACCATAATTTGCTGTGTTTCATTTACACTGTTCCACTGTTTTAATCTACACTGTGCAACTCACACTGTTCCATTTACTGTGTTTTAATCTACACTGTATATCTTACACTGTTCCATTTACTGTGTTTTTAGTACCTCACAAAGCTTGATTTACAGTTTCATTTACACATTACTTATTTACGAATGTTTAATGTAAACCTCTTATTTTGCATAATTTCAATGTAGAAATAGCATACTTTTAGACTAACAGATCCAGGCCCGAGGTCCAGTTTTCATTGGCCCGCAGCAAATTCTTTAAATAGAGTTGAATATGGCCCACACAAGAAGCTTGAGCTCAACTCTGTTGCACTTCTCAGTTTCAACACTAGTCATGGAAACGGTGCTTCTCCACTAAACAAAATTAAGCAAAGAAAAAAAAAAATTCGCGAGTCACCAGAAATGGCAGCACTGAAAAATTCAAAATATCAAGTGGATGTAGAAGATTTCAAACACGGTGGGAAAGAAATCAACAGAAAGTATATCTGTTTAATTTGCAATGAAGCTGTCACTGTGATGAAAGAGTATAGGCCCTTTTCACAACAAAGCGGAAATACGTCACCGCCGGCTAAAACATGTTCCGGTACTCACAGAAGATAGTTGTTGTCAGTTCACCTCAGCATGGAGCGTGTATTTACTTCATCCCTGTCGTCGCTGCCGAGACTAAATTTTGAAGACGTTTTCAGGATCGTTGGAGAACATTCAACAAAGAAGGGTTCCAAGTTGAATATAGGCTAAAAATTGTTTGTAGAAGAATTTATTCACTCATACCAGGGTAAGGTGACACCAGCTAGCACTAGCGAGGTAACTATTATTTAACGTATAGCTGGTTCCATTAGTCATCCTATGGAGTGGTAAAACAGTCCATATTATGATATACATTATAATATTACGAATGATACTGACAGCTTTAGTGAACAATATCTAGCTAGGTTAGCAAGCCGAGTCAGCTATTGATTGTTTGGTTTACATCAGTAGCCTATCAATAAAGTTCATGACACACACCAAGTTAATAAGTGTTGTTGTTTATTCAGTGTCCAATATAGTTGACAGCAAAGTGGTGGTCAGAGCTAGATGAGCTAGATGCTAGCGGATCACAGCTAGATGCTACCGATCAGAGCTAGTTTCAGAGCTGGTTTCAGTGGAACAGTTGCTGTCCGCATTTGAAGAGCAAACTCTCGGCTGGGAGTACACGTACGTCCACCACGAACATGTACTCCCAGCCGAGAGCTTGCTCTTTTCTAGCTAGATGCTAGCAGATCGGAGCTAGATGCTAGCGGATCGGCGTTAGATGCTAGGGCAAATGCTCAAATCTTCCATAACCTCCACCTCTGGTGGACGTACGTGTACTCCCAGCCGAGAGTTTGATCTTTCAAACGTGGACAGCAACTGTTCCACTGAACCCGGCAGGAAACAGTAACAGTACCGGGGACAGTAACCAGGAACAGCACCAACTTTTAGCCGTGAGCTTCCTACTATGTAGTCTACAGCAGTGAAATGCTGGCTACACACAAAGATGCTCCGTATCACAAAGTTTTCCCCTTCATCTCTCCTAATTGCACAAACCCATTTTCTTTTCTGCTTGTCGTCAGCCAGAAAACCATGGAAACTGAGATACGGCTGTTTTTGCTTTGAGATCGAACACCCTGGTGCACTGCAAAAGCTCTTGTTATTGGACTCTGCCATTGTTTAGTGTGTAACGGAAGTAACTTTACCCTGCGACGAGAGCTTCCGGAAGAAAAAATGCGGAAGTGTGAAAAGGGCCTATAAATGTTCGGCGGGATTATGAGACCAAACATCAGTTCTACACATCGTACACCAGTCCAAAACAAACACAGAAAGTCTAGCAAATGACAGCTAGCCTAAGAGCTCAACAACAGTTTTTTACGTACTAACAAAATACAGGAAAACACCACAACAGCAAGCTATGAAGTCTCTAAACTTATTGCCCTGCATGGTAAACCATTCTTAGTCAGTGATTTCATAAAGCAGTGCCACATCAAAGTCACAGAAATAATGTGCCCAGAAAAAGTGCAGATTTGTGCAGATTTCAGAACGTGCAGAACATGTTTGTTCTGCATTTGTGCAGAAATGCTTAGCAGCATTTTAGATTTCACCAAAAGATGGGAGTAGACTCGAAAAAGCTATTTTATATTTCATCAGAAGATGGCAGTGTATACTATACTAGACTATAGCGGCAGATGGGAAAATGCCATGGTTGGACATCCCTCCCTGTCCCCAGAATGCCAGGCTGAATGTTCGGCCCCCACACATGTTCACCTCACCAATTCTGGCCCTCATTGCAAAAAGTTTGATCACCCCTGGACTAACTGATTTCAAGGATGAATGCTACAGGTTTAATTTCATTCTACTACAGCACAAATAGAAAATAATGAAGAAAAAGTACAAAATTAGTATATTGTACAGTTTTCACATTAATGTTTTTTAACCCAGTATTCCTAACTAACTGTCCACTTGTCATACAATAATATTTGGCCTAATAAATCTTTCTAAATAACATGTCTAACAATCCATTGTCACGTTACAGCCCCGGACCCCTCCCTTCAGGTGTGTGTATGTGTAGTCCACGTCTATATATGTACTTCCTGTGGGTGTGACTGTTTATGTGTTCACCTGTCTCATTAGTCTAATGTGCTACACACTGTGCTCGTTATGTGTTGTGTATATATTGTGTGAGTTAGTTTTGTCCCGTGCTCGTTTTTTGAGTCCTTTGTTACGTTTCATGTTCATTCCATGCTACTTGCTGTAGTCGCCAATACGATCATTAAACTACGTGTATTCCAGTAAACTCTAAAAATTATGTGTGTTCCAGCATACTCATTAAACTACATCTGTTCCAGCGTATGTCTCTACATACCAGAGGTGGGGACTCGAGTCACATGACTTGGACTCAAGTCAGACTTGAGTCATTAGTATTAAGACTTTTGACTTGACTTGAAAAAATATTCAGAGACTTAGACTTGACTTGGACTTTTACACCAATAACTTGGGACTTGAATTGGACTTGAACCTGTTTACTTGCAAATACTTGATTTTTTTTTTACCCCAAATCTAAATTTTAAAACGCATATTAATATTTATAAAGTGCGCCCCAGTAATTTCATTTCCGTCCTTCTGACGCAGACCGGCGTTACACCAGATTCTGTGACCGTCGAGTTTTGTGACCACAGGGGGTGCTATTTCACAGTTTCTGTTCAGAGGCACAAACGCTTTACAAATGCTACGTAAACTACGCTGATGCACTTTCTTTACTCGTTTTGTTGGTGTCCACGAGTCAAAATATGACAGATGTTTATATTTACATTTATCGTCTCTTAATTACATAAATCTACTTAAACAAGATTTACCATCCCCTCACCATTGCAGCCAACAAAGAAATCATGAATGGGATGTACAGGTGAGCCTTTTTAATTGGGGTCACCAATTCTGACGGCAGCCATCAGAATATGTGACCCCACTGAATCTCCAGGTAACAATAGTAGCCTATACCGTGACCCCACAATAACAGAAAACAATGAAAAAAATAACCCTAACCTTTTATTAGTCTATATTTAAACATTTTATCCAAATATTTAGAATAACCATTCGTAATGACAGCATCTTGCTTACGATGAAGCTTGCTATTTTCGTGTAAAATGATGTAACGAAACATTCTTGTTTAAGTGCATTTATGTAATTAAGAGAAGATAAAATGTAAATGATCTGTCATCTTTTGGCTGGCGGACACCAACAAAACGAGTAAAGAAATGCATCAGCGTAGCATTCGTAAAGTGTTGGTGCCTGTAAAAATAAAGACTCGAAAGGACTTGAAATTCCAAGTTTCAGACTTGGGACTTGACTTGACGGTTGCCTGTCTTGACTCGAGACTTGACTTGAGTTGACTGTCTTTGCTTGAGACTTGACTCGGGACTTGAGGATAAAGACTTGGACTTACTTGAGACTTGACTCGGGACTTGAGGATAAAGACTTGGACTTACTTGAGACTTGACTCGGGACTTGAGGATAAAGACTTGGACTTACTTGAGACTTGACTCGGGACTTGAGGATAAAGACTTGGACTTACTTGAGACTTGACTCAGGACTTGAGGATAAAGACTTGGACTTACTTGAGACTTGCAAAACACTGACTTGGTCCCACCTCTGTTACATACTGCCTTACCTCTATCGTGACATCCATCTTTTAGATTTTCTCCTCTTGTGAAAACATATACAAAATAATTACCTTATCTACTTTGATATTTTTTAAAAAGTACTCAGTCGATTAGGTTCATTTCTCAGATTAGAATCAATATTCTCAGAACTGTTCATTCCATCTCCACATCTCCTTGTTTCTTGTGCACATCATAATTGCATTTCTCAATGTGTTCCAAATTTTGCAAATGCTTTTGTACATTCATGCACATCGTCATGGACAATTATCTGCTGTTTTTCCCATTATTAATTGTTTCTCATGTTTATCAACTTGTGTTCTACTGATTGTCTATTGAACTGTCTTATGCGCCAAAACATTTAGGCTTTAGGTCATCACCTAGGACATTATATGCAGAAGTGCTGAACATTGTCATAATCTCTCAAGCATCATTTGTACTTTTCTTTTACACTTTTTAAAAACCTTTTTGTTAAATTTTAGTAATTTATCCTAAATTGTTTCAAACTGTTCATTCAATCTCCACATCTCACATTTGTGAACGTTTAGATCAATCAGTGGTCTCAACCATAGGTCAGAGGCGCATTCGAACTTGGAACTGTTCAAAAGAGAAGATTCACATTGGCCAGAGACCTGCAGCTGGTGACTGGGTGCAGCTAAATATTGGAATTTCATGGAGAAAACGTATGTAATTCAGAAATGTGCATTTTGCTGTAATGCTGCACATTGACATCAATTCTGAAATGTTATTCAATTTTAAGTTTTGCATAAAATTATACCATATAGAACATCAAGACTCACTCATGTGTTTGAAATTCTGAAACCCTTAAATGGTGAGCACAATAAAAGTCAGAAGCAGTTGGGTTAGATAATAAAGTACAATGATTTATTTTAACAAAGCATGGATTAACCCAGAGATCTCATTTACACACACACAAGGTGTCTGTTGCAGAGAGCTAATTCCCCACTCCGAACTATCATCTTTTATACTTTTAATCATCAATACACACGGTGTCCACGAGGTGAACATGAGGTGATTAACTAAACGTGATTGGACAATACATGAAATAATTAACACTGATTTGATGCCCCCTCCACGCTCAGCATCTGTGCTAGACTGGATGTCGTCGTAGTCCCTTCCAAGTAGAGATTAGGCGTCTCCAGCGAGGTCAGTTTAGGAACACCAGAGGAACATCAGATTAGGACTGAGCCGAGGCCGTCCAGAGAGCACACACACACACACATCTGAGGCCTACTGAAGTCACGAGAATGGCTTCAGTGCCATGATCAACACACGTATATGTAAAAGATCTCTAACCCCTATATCTAATGTGTTAAATGTATACTAAGAAAGCCTGACATAAATGGAAATCACCAAATTTCCATCACATTTCCCTCCTTTTTGTCCTTTACAAATTACAACGACTACAGATCATTCCAATACAGGCTTTCGATCGTAGCGTCACTTACAGGAAGTACATGGATGGTCAAACAAATGACCTCATTACAACATTGTTCAAAAATTAGTTAACTGTATCATCATCATCATCATCATCATCATCATCATTGACAGTAAATGAATCAACATCAGGTGGTAGATTGGTGACCTTGACATTTGTCCTCATCGTGAGGTCCTTAGGTGTTAGCGCCGTGTCTGCAGCCTGCAAGACACAACTCCTCAGGTGAGACAGCAAACAAGGTACACAGAATAAAATCAATAGTTAAACAACAATCACTGGGGTACACACAGTCGCCAGCCAGGATCCCCAGTTTGCTACTATGTTCCCCCTCCCACAAAGTTACGGTGTCTTGTTTACCTGCTCTTCCCTCCTGGGGAGGTGCCACCACCCCCCACAGGATGAGCAGGAGTATAGGGTTCATGGTGGGTGATCATTGACCTTTCTTGACAGTTGCTGTGCTTGGAGTGCGGGCACGCCCAATCTGCACTTCCTCCCACTCAGCTGAGGTGCCCGAACACCCTCCTTTCACCCTGTACAAGCTGGGATGCATCAGGGCTGCTCTTTGTCTGCTCAGGTACTGGAACCTTCTTGCAATGGCTGGCGTAAATCCACGTTGCCCTCTCGGCCACCATAACAGCTGTCGGAGTTGTTAGGAGGATCTGGAATGGGCCTCTCCACCTCTGTGCCCTCTAGTTCTTCCTCCTAAAGTCTTTCACAACCACCCAGTCTCCGGGTTTAGGTTGTGTTGTAGACCTTCCCGTGGCTTAGTCAACGCCTCCTTCACCGCACTGTGTACTTGTGACAAGACAGAGGACCGGTTTGCACAATAAATCAACATGACATCATTGCACTCAATCGTAGTGAGAGAGAGAAGTATAGGGGGGCATATTCAAAAACTTAAAAAAAAAAGTGATTTACGACTTTGACCTCTAGTTGACCCCGCCCCTTACCCCCCCCTCCAACCCCCCCCCCTCCACCCCCCCTCCCCCCACACTCCCCCTCCGCCCCTCCACCCCAACTCATGACATCATCATCCCATCAATCACGTCAAGACGACCAAAGAGTATTAAGTTGTGCTTTGAAATTTTGCTTGATAAGGTTATTTAAATCATTATTGTGATCTTCTTTGATGTTGACTCACCGGAGCCGTATAACCCTAGACACCTGCGACACACACACACACACACAAACAAACACGTGCACAAACCCTAGTCACACAGACCAGCGCTAAAAGATAGGGATCTCAGACACACACACACACCCGTAGTCTCACACACACACACACACACACACACCCACTCCCCTGAACAGAACAGGAGGATCTCAGACACACACACACACACCCGTAGTCTCTCACACACACACACACACACACACACAGAACCGCGCATGCGCACACAAATATGCTTACTTTGAATAACTTCAAACAGTTAACAAAACTCTGATGAACCAATGAGGAGGCATTCTCAACACACCAATCCGGGGTGCGTGTTTAGCGCGCGAGCATTTAAAGAGAGAGAGGGGAAACGTTTCCTTGAGGAGTCACCATGCAGTCTATGGTGGTATTATCCATACAAACCATTTTTTTCCTGAGAGAGGCCTCAACCTCTCATACTGACTTAAAGCTGTAACTCTGAGGGTCCTCGGCACGCTGAGTTGACCTTGGCACCTTTCTCCAATGAATTAACTCAGGTCTTCCCACACACACACACACACACACACACACACACACACACACACACACACACACACACATACCGATGCACTCGCACATGACCTTGACTCACGCTGTAGGGAAACCTCCGTCCACTGCCCGCGACACACACACACACACACACACGCGCCCCCTAGTCACACACTCCCCTAGTCACACAGAACAGCGCACACACAAATATGCCTACTTCAAAGTAGCGTACTTCAAACAATTAGCAAACTCTAATGAATCAATGAAGAATCATTCTCAACCCTATTATGCAGAAGCGCCCCCTAGTGGGCCCGCCGGCGGGCCCAGCTCCTTTACGGCGATATAAAACATATTAAACATTAATGAATCTCCGAACAAAAGCGCTTAAATCAAAATTTCCTATCCCATCTACATGCCTACCGAGTTTCAGCCGTCTACGTGCAGCCGATCGCGAGATATCCGGCTTTGAAGTTGACCACAAAAGTGCACCCCGCGAGGGGGTCTCCCGACATATCCATTTACAAAACATATTTATGTTGTGAAATGTCTTAATGTTTTGTCACCTAAAAATCGTTTACTAATAAGGCTTTAATTTAAGACCTTAACAGCGTAGATCCGTTGTGGTTAAGTACCTTAAAAAGCTTGCTCACCTCACTGCAAAATTTTCCAAAATCCGCTTCCTGAATGAGACACTCCGACAAATCTGCCCCCTAAGCGTCACAGAAGCATTCTTAACGCTGATTTGACCCCTCATTACAAAGCTGCAGCGGTTCTGCTTTGATTTGAGTGGTTTTTATTGGTCTAAAGTGGGGTAGTGACTTTGAGTGACAGGTTTTACAACCTCTCCCACGGCGAGGTGCGAAGGGGAGGGGGGGAGGGTGAACCAATAAGCCCACAGAGACAAGCTGGCGCCTCAGAAGTGATTGAAAGCTGTTCTAACCAATAGTGTACATCCTTCCGAAGCTAGCCAGCCCTCATATGACATGATTGGTCAAGTATATTTTTAAATTGAGCCCTCGGAAACTGGCGCTTCATTTCCAATTTCGGCCGCTAGCATAGCAACATAAGCTAACCCTTTGCTAACCTAAGCTAAGCTCCCCAGAACACACTGTTCGGCGAAACTGAAGCAGCCATGGATTATTTTGTTCGTTTTTATGCGGATTGTGGATACTTTTGAACATAAACGGATTACTTTGTGTGGAATATATGAGCAATTTTCGGAATTTTCGCCAACCCGGAAGTGAGACGGTACACCGGCTACGACGCGATTCTACGTACTGTGAGTAACAATGGATAATTTTTCATAAGCGATATTGTACAAAATATATATTCTAATACTAAACATTAACTAAGCGTTAGATTATAAACAGTTTTAGAGCGTTTGAGTGCTGCAGCACTCTGTATCGTGTCGGATGCTACCGGAGTTGGCTACGGTAACCTAGCTTATGCTGTCGGACTATATTGGACATAAATATGATATCATAACGTTCATATTTGGACATGAAATTTAGTCATTGGAATTTTCTGGTCTTGCTGTAATATGTGCAGCATTGTTGTTTGTCGTAGCTCCTCGGTTTCGTGTAAGGAATTTGTTGGCATGTTAGCTTAGTTGGCTAATGGTGTGTGTCGGGTGTGGCATATTTAGACATGGGTGTGGTGCACTTGACATACCTTGGATAAAGCTGAATAACTTTTCAATGCTTGCATGGATTTGCTCCATTTTTTCTGTGTTGTTAGAAAAGACCCTAGCGAAATTTATTGTAATTTCTGATACCTAATTTGAATAACTATGTGAATATACATTCCAGTCATGTTCAAGTTCAAGTCAGCATTTGTGACATTCCTGGCATATTAGCATCTGCAATAGAGGCTCTAAAATAAACCAAATTATGTGAATATGATACTGAAGTGTATTAATATGTTCCCCCAACTGCCTACTTCAGTTTGAGCCATGAATGATAATTTTCCTATATGTACAACTTGAGATATCTAGTTTTAATGTGAACTATGTCAAAAATGTTAAAAATGGCCACCGGGCGTGCGAATCTGCAGTATATTTGCGCATATTTGGGGTTCAGTAATACACTTCAGACTTTTCAGTTCAGTTGTTATCTGGAATATTTACACATTTATTGCACAGTAGGAATGAATTTGTGCAGTGTAATATATAATGATTGGAAGATCATCTGAAGCTTTTCATCACTTTGACAAAGAACATAGTTTTAAAAGCATACCCCGGCATTTGGAGGAATTCAAGCTCGGTTCATGGGGCATATTGTCACGTTGAGGACCCCGGCCCCTCCCTTTTGGGCGTGTGTTTACGTAGTCTACGTGCATCGTCTGCGTCTGTGGATATTTCGTGGTGATAGCTATGTCATGTGATAATCCGTCTCACCTGTGAATCGTCTCGTAATCACCTGGGGTTAATGTGGTTTGTCTATTTAATGTGCGCTCGCGCAGTGTCCTGTGCTCGTCGTTGTCTAAAGTCTACCCGTTGAGTGCTTGTATGTGTTTCTCGTGCGCTATTGCGCAACTCCAGTGCGACAATAAAGTGACGTTTGCCACTAAAGTACGGATTCTGTGTCTCGTCCGTCTACCGCCGCCCAGCGTCACAGAACGACGAGCCGACCAGAGACACCCATCATGCCGGGCTACAAAGGCAAGCCCAAGAAGGGCAAGAAGCCTAACAAGCGGCATCCCCGCTCTTCGTCTTCTTCCCCACGCCGCGGGGTTTCGCCGACACTGGCGCAGCTCAGGGAGGACCCGGAGTGCGCGTACCTGCTGTGCGCAGCTCGGGAGACCTCCATACCCGAGCTGGCAGCGGAGTATCGCCAGACGGCTGCACGGGTGTGGCGGGAGAGACATCCCTCGCCTGCCCGTGAGCTCTCGCCTATACGGGTCAGCGTCCCCGAGCTCTATGGCGAGACAGGGACGTCATCAGAGGGCGAGCTCGGGGAGGACCCTCCCTGCAGTGAGGAGGAGGGAACACCCCCGCACCGCGACGCCGCGCCAACGCCAGGACAGCTGGAACAAGACCCGCAGTGCGCCGCCCTGCTAAAGATGGCTCGGGAGACCTCCAGCCCCGAATGGGCGGTGGTGTTCCGCTAGGAAGCAGTGAGGGGCTGGCTGGACAGACACGTGTCTCCTCCCCACGCCCTCTCGTCTCAGAGGGTAGACACCTGCGCCGTCAGCGCTACCGCGTCAACCCCGGAGGAGGAGTTCGGTGAGGGGGATTCCCCTGGCGAGGGGGAGGAGCAGGAAGAGGTGGAAGCCGCCTACCCTCCGTCGTTCGATGACGCGTCCACCGTGGACTACGGTGGAGAGGGAGCGGACTACCCCCCCTCGCTCGACGACGCGTCCACCGTGGACTACGGTGGAGAGGGAGCGGACTACCCCCCGTCGCTCGACGACGCTTCCACCGTAGACTACGGGGAGGAGGAGGAGGAGTCCGAGGAAGAGGACTATCCCCCTCCGCCCGTAGGTCCCTCTTCCGTCAAAGAGGGCGGGGAGGAAGACGACCGTCCTCTGTCCGTGTACTCAGGCGTCTCTGAGTACACGGACAGCGAACTGTGCTCGGAGGAGGAGGACGGTCCACCCTCCTCTGAGTGTTCTGCGGGGACTGTAAAGGGGAGATGGACCCCGTCCGCGGATCGCTCAGGAGGAGAGAGCATGGACTGCTCCCGGGGTGGCAGCCCGGAGCAGCCCATGGAATGGAGCCGTGGCAGCGAGACGGAGGAAATGGAGGTGGACCTCCCAGAGGGCCAGCCGAGGGGAGAGTCCGTCCGCCGCGCTGCAAGGGGCGCGCCAGCCCGCCGCGCCGCACCCGGTGGAGGGAACGCAGCGAAAGCAGGAGGAGGACTGCCCAATGCAGCACCAGCAGCGCCGGATCTCTCTCCTCTGCTCGCGCTCCTCCTGGCGCGAAGCCTGGTGCCTGTATCCTGTTTGTCAGTCCCAATGTTTGTGAGTGTTCCCGTCTGTGTGTCAAATCCCCTTTTCCCGTTTATTCCTCTGTGTGTGAGCGTGCCTGTTTGTGTGTTTGTGAATGTGCCGTTGAATGTGTTTAACGTCTTTTCCCCCGTCTTCCCAGGGAGGGTGTGCTAGGCGATTCGTGATGGACGCTTCGCCAAGGGCAGTCACCTCCCAGACGCAGGACTGAGCGCGTCGGATCCGCCCATCGTCGTGGGTTCGGGGCACTCGGTCCTGTTGGCACCCCGGGACGGGTAGTGCCCTTGGAGGGGGCGTCTGTCACGTTGAGGACCCCGGCCCCTCCCTTTTGGGCGTGTGTTTACGTAGTCTACGTGCATCGTCTGCGTCTGTGGATATTTCGTGGTGATAGCTATGTCATGTGATAATCCGTCTCACCTGTGAATCGTCTCGTAATCACCTGGGGTTAATGTGGTTTGTCTATTTAATGTGCGCTCGCGCAGTGTCCTGTGCTCGTCGTTGTCTAAAGTCTACCCGTTGAGTGCTTGTATGTGTTTCTCGTGCGCTATTGCGCAACTCCAGTGCGACAATAAAGTGACGTTTGCCACTAAAGTACGGATTCTGTGTCTCGTCCGTCTACCGCCGCCCAGCGTCACACATATATGGAATATAAACTCATAAACTCCAGTTCATTTTATTTATTATTTACTATACTGTTTGTATATACTGTAGAAAAATGTAAAATATTGACTTCTTAAGTCGCTTCATTTTAGTGAAGATTGCAGAGGGATATTCTCAGGTGTAAAATGCAAATGTGGGCCATGTTTTGGCATTCCTTATGTAGAGAATTAAACAGCATCACACAGCATTCATTTAGTTCAAAATTCAGGATACATCCATCCACCCATTCTCATCCTCTTATCTGGGGCCCTGGTCGCGGGGCAGTAGCCTGAGCAAAGAGGCCCAGGTTTCCCTTTCCCCAGCCACCTCTTCTAGCTCTTCTGGGGGGTGTCGAGGTGTTCCCAGGACATCTGAGAGATATAATCTCTCCCACGTGACCTGGGTCTCCTCCCTGTTGGACGTGCCCGGAGCGCATTATTTTAACTCTCCTGTTATGACCGGGAACATGATTATAAGAGGTGCTTATGGCGAGACACGGCAGGCAAATACATAGTTTTATCATGTGCCGGTCAATTTTGAGGTTTTAGGCTATTTTGATTCCGTAACATGTCTTATTTCAAGCTGATGGAAAGAAAATGTGCAAAATAAACATTAAAGTGTTTATTTATCTACACTTTATCTGGATGCGCCTGTAGATTTTTCATAAGTTCACGAAAAGTTAGCGTTCTTACGGAGCATGAACCGCCGCTCCCGTTATCTACCTGTCATCATCATGGGTAGGGCTGCACGATTAATCGTATTTTTATCGTTATCGCGATGTGAAGTTTCACGATAAACACATCGAAAGAGCCACGATAACTCCTTGAATAACAGCAAACTCAAATTGCATTATCCTCTTCCAGCAATAGAGGGAGCTATTCGCGCTGCAGACTATGATCACGTGACGTAAGTAGGCAAGAGGCAGAGTGAGGCAGAGTTGCCAGGTTCGCGGTTTTCACCAAATTGGGCTTGTTTGAAAATCCAGCCGCGGGTAAAAATTCTGGGGCCGCGGGGTGCGGTTTTTTGGGCTAATTTTGAGTTGGGCTACTGCGGAAGTTACAAGTCAACACTAAGAATCGATCGCGATATAATACATAATTTGTCTCCATTTCACACTCGCCACCCCCCCCCCCCCCCCCGCCGACAACTTACACTCGCAGATTTTGTGCGGAAAATTTTTGTAGGACCTGGCAACCCTGGAGTGAGGTGAACACGCTCATCAGACACGCGATTTGGTTTAAGCCTGGTTTACATTTGATGCGGCGCGAGGGTCCGGGAGGCGAAAATAACGTAATCGCGGTGGCTTCGTCCGTGTGCAATTGCCTCGCGCGCTGTCAATTCACGAGGTCGTGCACCTCTCGAATTTTGTAAGTTCGCGCGCGCCGCGTCTCGGCGCAATGAGAACAGTCATGTTTGCAGGGTTCATACACCTATACAAGGTGGAATTCAAGCACTTGTACGTCACTTTCAAGGTCCATTTCAATAATTCCCAGCACGTTATTGAATTAAATATTTATACATATACTCTAAATGATTCGAAATAATTCGCTTTTTTATCACATTATTTAATGTTATTATTTATTTAAAGTTCGCGCGCGCCGCGTCTCGGCGCAATGAGAACAGTCATGTTTGCAGGGTTCATACACCTATACAAGGTGTAATTCAAGCACTTGTACGTCACTTTCAAGGTCCATTTCAATAATTCCCAGCACGTTATTGAATTAAATATTTATACATATACTCTAAATGATTCGAAATAATTCGCTTTTTTATCACATTATTTAATGGATATTTATTTTCAAAACGCCCAATCTTAACGTCTTCACGTTCTCTCATGTTTCGTCCTGGAATTACATTTGTTAACGTAATACGAGAGAATTGTTCAGTCAGACAGATATTTGTTGTGAAACGAAGTAGTTACAATTTCAAGCCTTTTCAAATACTTTAGCCTAAATTCCAGCACTTTTCAAACCTGAAACACAAAGCAACATTAAAATTGGTCAGGTAAAAGTTCATTCCCCTGTATTTGAGGGGTGTTTTTTTATACTACTAGGCCTACATATCGTCTCGGACAACACTGCAAAGAATGTGACACGGCAAGATTAAACGCTTCCGCCGTTCGCGGAGGTTAACGAGGTGTGCGGAGTCGCTCACTCGTGAAAGTATAAACCTAGATTGAATCTATTGTTGAATAAACCTGCAAAATATTTGGAATTATTCTGGATTCATTACACAGTAAAAAACAAAATAAATGAACGTGCTGCTGTTGAGAGAGACACTACATTTCTGTATTTTAATCTTAATTTATCGTGGTTCACATCGATATCGGGATATCCAACAACGTTATCGCACATCGCAATTCTAGTCCATATCGTGCACCCCTAATCATGGGTATCGTTGTAAAACTCTCTCTCTCTCCTACACGAGTACATCTGCTCCAAATATGATCATTTCCTTTCTAACAGCAACAGATCGTGAAAGAATAAAAGGGTGATTTAAACGCAAGCTTGACATCTCGTTGGCCGGTGTCGATTTCTGAGAATGTGAAACCTGAGAGCGTCACGTGGTCACATGCGGTCACACTTTCTGGTTTAGCATTTCAGTATCTTTATAATATAAAAACGCCGAAAGTATTGCTTTTAACAGCTTCTCAGAAAAGACAACAATTGTCACTTGCGAGAAGAAGCAAGGTGAAACTTGCAAAAATCAATTAGATAATGAAATGCTTACACGCATTTAGACTTTAGATAGCGGGTCGGACCAAATGCGCCGCACAGCAAAGCGCGTTTGAACTAATTAGTGGATTAATTTGTCCTAATTGTGTAGGCACAGGGCTTAAAATTAATATCAGACCACGGATTTTGCAGCAGTTTGTTTTAAGAGTGCAGTCTGTGTGAAAGAGATGGGTACCGCAAACCTGTATATACATATACGCGTCTTGGGACATGCAGGTTTACAAAAGATAATACAGGTATGGGACAGGGTTGAGATAGAGACAGTTTTATATAATGACATTTAAATAATGTCAGTTTTACCCTACAGATTTTTTCTTTAGTGGTAGAATGGACAAAATATTAATAAAAGTGAATGAATACAATGTTTTGTGACTAAAGGTTTTAAACTCATACCTATGTTATGTAAAAGTAAAAAATAAATACACCAATTAAACGTGAGGAGATGAACAGGTAGTGATATCCTATACATTTAATTGTGTTGGTAAATGCAGGGTTGAGGCAGCAACAGGTATGGCCATTTCTACCTTTAGTGAAGGTGCCTCTGCTATGATGACTGATATGGAGAGATTGTGGCTGCAGAGCCCAGTCTTACTGTCAATGTAATGAAGCTGATATGATCAGAGCCCAGTCTTACTGTCAATGTAATGAAGCTGATATGATCAGAGCACAGTCTTACTGTCAATGTAATGAAGCTGATATACTCAGAATATCAAAAGCAGAGGTTGTCGCATCTGACATGTCTGCCGGT
This sequence comes from Brachyhypopomus gauderio, assembly GCF_052324685.1. Classification (NCBI taxonomy): domain Eukaryota; kingdom Metazoa; phylum Chordata; class Actinopteri; order Gymnotiformes; family Hypopomidae; genus Brachyhypopomus; species Brachyhypopomus gauderio. The sequence goes on from NW_027506871.1 coordinate 177,238, forward strand.
GTGAAACACAAGTGCAAACCTGAGCACAGCTAAAAAGCTGAAAAGACATCATGAGGAAATGTGTGAGGGACATACATATGGAGCAGGGATGGATGACTAGGTTGTAAACAGGACTGGGGAACTATTGTGCAGGACAGACATACAACAATCTAAGGTAAAAGTTCTACAGGTTGCAGTGTGTGCGCTGTGATTGCGTTTTATTGAAGTTAAACTTAGTCATTACATTGCTCTGTTTTGCTGTTGTTTGTCCTTTTATTGTTGGGGATGCTCTAATGATATGATTAGATTGAGAGTAAGTAAACAGTTTTTTTCTGATTTATAAAGATATTCAGAATCTCAAAACAAGAATTTTGAACCTGACTTTATGCATTGTTTAGATTTCTGTTTTTGAAATATATGCAAATTAACATATATTTAATTAGATAACGCCTAAGTTGCATATTTAAACATAACATTTCAGAAAACTTGTAATTCTCTTAATGTCAATAATCAATGTGGTAAGTTTCATAGTGATTGCTAGATGACATTTTTACCCTATTCACCTGTAGTGTCTTACCTTAAACGAAGAGAATGTTTGGCCGCAATCATCTCAGTTACATATTGTTTGGTGAAAGGTGTGTTTGGAGGGTTTGGTTAATTTTGACTAGATATGCAAAACTCAATAGAAAAACAAGGAACGTGAGCTCATGTTCATGGTCAGGTTTCCTATGTAGAGTCACAGTAGAACGTGTGATTGATGATGGGCTACATATTAAGGGACCAAAAGATAAAGATTTAACAGCACAAAATAGCAACTATCCAGATATTGATGTTCTTCACTGCTCGACGGTAAACAGCTCACTTTTAGAGGTTGTAATGAGGGTAGAATCTACTAACAAGGGCAATTACTGAGAATATCCGTGTACGATGATGTCTTAACCACTCCAGTCATCCTCTGTTTTCTGGGATGTCCAACTACATTCAGAGTTATTTACAACTGTAGGCTCTGCTATTACAGCCTCTGGCCTTAATGAAATCAAAGATGAAGTTCCATCTGCTTACATTTTTGACTGGCGAGTAGATAAGACAACTGACATTTTCATGTCATGCACAACAGTCTGATAATTTGTTATGTAAATACCGCAGGCCCAAACTTAGTAATGATTTGTGGATGTTTTATATTTCAGAATGACAAAATGTCCAATCTGTCTTTGGTGTTTTAAAATAACAGATGCAGCACTTTGTGATGTAAAAAATGTGATGTACATTGTGACTACTATCATGGCTCCCGCTAAAGGACTTTAAGATAAAGTTAAAGAAATTGCCCCAGAAGCAATTTTTGTGAACTGCTATGCACATAGATTAAACTTGGTGTTAAACTGGTGCACAATTCATGCCTCGGTCCAGTGTTTTTTTTTTGCAACTTTCTATGGGTTTGTCACATTTATTGATAAACCCACATTTACTGTTAAAGGACGGCCTTTCCTAAGTCTTCAGGAAGTTCCCTGAAACTCTGCTACACAGTGGAGCTTCACATAACGGATATTAAGCACTATGACCCAACATGTATCATAGGCTCCTGCAGACTTTGGAAAGGATATGTTTTAAAAGAGTCGGGTGATTCCTGAGGAGATATTCCAACATTTGATAAAAAGTTATGGCAGTTTCTTTGATATAGGGAGACTGACATCTGAGTTCCATGTTTTCAGAAAAAACAGTGAATAAAACAATGTATTAAACTTTTACATATATTTACATTGTTTTAAGATTGTCATTATAAACTTGATAGTTTAACAAGCTTCTCTACATAAAATTTTAAAAGAGGTAATTTTATTGTTTATACAGTGTGGTTTAACTCGGTTGAGAATGATTCTTCATTGATTCATTAGAGTTTGTTAATTGTTTGAAGTACGCTACTTTGAAGTAGGCATATTTGTGTGTGCGCTGTTCTGTGTGACTAGGGGAGTGTGTGACTAGGGGGCGCGTGTGTGTGTGTGTGTGTGTGTGTGTCGCGGGCAGTGGACGGAGGTTTCCCTACAGCGTGAGTCAAGGTCATGTGCGAGTGCATCGGTATGTGTGTGTGTGTGTGTGTGTGTGGGAAGACCTGAGTTAATTCATTGGAGAAAGGTGCCAAGGTCAACTCAGCGTGCCGAGGACCCTTAGAGTTACAGCTTTAAGTCAGTATGAGAGGTTGAGGCCTCTCTCAGGAAAAAAATGGTTTGTATGGATAATACCACCATAGACTGCATGGTGACTCCTCAAGGAAACGTTTCCCCTCTCTCTCTTTAAATGCTCGCGCGCTAAACACGCACCCCGGATTGGTGTGTTGAGAATGCCTCCTCATTGGTTCATCAGAGTTTTGTTAACTGTTTGAAGTTATTCAAAGTAAGCATATTTGTGTGCGCATGCGCGGTTCTGTGTGTGTGTGTGTGTGTGTGTGTGTGAGACTACGGGTGTGTGTGTGTGTGTCTGAGATCCTCCTGTTCTGTTCAGGGGAGTGGGTGTGTGTGTGTGTGTGTGTGTGTGTGTGAGACTACGGGTGTGTGTGTGTGTGTCTGAGATCCCTATCTTTTAGCGCTGGTCTGTGTGACTAGGGTTTGTGCACGTGTTTGTTTGTGTGTGTGTGTGTGTGTGTCGCAGGTGTCTAGGGTTATACGGCTCCGGTGAGTCAACATCAAAGAAGATCAAAATAATGATTTAAATAACCTTATCAAGCAAAATTTCAAAGCACAACTTAATACTCTTTGGTCGTCTTGACGTGATTGATGGGATGATGATGTCATGAGTTGGGGTGGAGGGGCGGAGGGGGAGTGTGGGGGGAGGGGGGGTGGAGGGGGGGGGGGGGGGTTGGAGGGGGGGGTAAGGGGCGGGGTCAACTAGAGGTCAAAGTCGTAAATCACTTTTTTTTTTAAGTTTTTGAATATGCCCCCCTATACTTCTCTCTGTAGTGGGTGCAGAGGGTTGTTCTCTCCCGATGCCTGTATTTGGCGGCCTGCCAAATAAGATCTCAAACGGACTCAGGCCCGTTCTCCCCCTCGTCCTCATGTAGAATAACACCAAGGGTAATGCTTTTACCCACGACAAACCTGTGTCAGCACAACACTTCATCAGCTTATTCTTTAACATACCGTTCTCTCTTTCTACTGCCCCACCACTCGCCGGGTGATAGGCACAGTGTTGTTTCAAATCAAAACCCAGATGTTCGCTTACTTGTGTTAGAGCTTTATTTACAAAAGGGGTGCCGTTGTCACTACCTATCCTCTCAGGGATTCCCCACCTGGGGATAATCTCCGTGAGGAGTGCCTTTGCCACAGCTGATGCATCTTGATTTGACGTGGGGAAGGCTTCAATCCATTTGGAGAACATGTCCACTATTACCAGACAATACTTCTTCCCCTGGGCTTAACTCAATAAAGTCCATCTGTAAGTGCTGGAAAGGGAGATCAGATGCTGGGTGAGCGCTCTGAAGCGCCTTCACTCCTCTCCCTATGTTGTTATTCGCACATATCATACATCTTTCACAGTATTTCACAGGACCCTTAGCAAAAAGTAGTATACTTAAAGTTCATTTTATTAAGTATACTTCAGTATAAGTATAAGTATAGCAAGTACTGTATACTACAGACCATATACTTTAAGTGTACTAGAAAGTATAGCCTACCAATTTTATACTTTTTCGGACTAAATTGGAACGTTTCTAGTTTATAAAAGTATACTTTAAATTTCATTTTAATATTTCAAAAGTACACTTTATAGTATAAAACTAGTATACTCATCTATATGCTATCAATGTACTTGGTATATCCTTCTTGTATGCTTAAAGTATACCACAAGTACACTTATCAATATACTCCCATTGTACTAGTTATACTTCAAGTCTATTTTTATTATATACTTTAAGTATACTGCTATTTCACTAGTTTACTTTAAGTTTGCTTGGCACATTACTTGTAGCTTACTATTTATGTACTTGAAATATACTCCTTAAAGTATTCTTAAAGTTTACTGTATATAGACAAGAGTGTGATGCATTTACAAAATCACAAGACAGAAAGTTTGATATATTTTCAAACATTTCAAAACCAAATACATATGAAATAAAGTCCTTCCTTACTGGAGAAAAGAAAGTGCACATTTGCATGTAAAAATATATAAACATAATGGTCTGTCCAAGATCAAGTCCTTGTTTGTAAAACGTGGTAATGTGACGCTGGGGTGCGAGATAAGGACGAGGCACGGAGGCCTATCTTGCGGTACAAACGGTACTTTATTAAACACATGAAAAGCGCAAACAGCGCACATGAAACACTTATACATGTAAACATGATCAACTCTGACAAAGACGAGCACTGGACACTGCGCGAACGCACATTACATAGACAAACCACATAAGCCCCGAGTGATCACTAGACGAGCCACAGGTGAGACCAATTAACACACTCAGACACAACCACACCCACGAAGATCCACAGACAACTAGACATAGACAACATAAACACATGCCCAAAGGGGAGGGGTCAGGGGCTGTAGCGTGACAGGTAAAGCAAAACTTGTGCATATGCTTGTTAAAACATAAACATAACATTTTAAACTCCAGCATTATACTATTAATATATAAATTAAAAGTTAAGCATGAGTCAATGACTTGACCTTATTATGCACTTGGAGCAAGATATAGTAAGTATTAGTACTTTGTGGCAGAAAGATGTAAAAAGTATACTAAAGTATAAGTATTAATGTACTTAGTCTTAGACTTCTGTTTATAATTTTCAGTATAAGCCAAGTATACTTCACTATACTATTCTTAAGTATCTAAAATATAGTTTATAAAAAGTCACCTTCAAGTATACTTCCTCAGTTTTAGTAAAAAATAAGTATACTCATAGTACACTTGAATAAACTTATTTTTGCTAAGGGGAAACATGCTTCTAGGAAGACATGGTTTGTCATTGGGCCCAACCCAAAGGCCCCCCCTCTCCACCGCACCCTCCCACTGCCATGCAGACAGCTCCGAGGCGGTTGCTGTCTTCTGGAGTTCGCTTATCTCAGCTGTTGGGGAAACAACGGTGTTATCAGCACACAGAGTGTACATGGTGCCCAAATCCTGTTTAAATGACTGCCAGCTGCCTGCTTTGCAGCCATATCCGCCCGTTCATTACCCAGAGAAACAGGATCTTTATTGTTCGTATGCGCATCAGCAATCAGTTTATGATGTGTGATCAACTTCCCTGATGAAGTGAGAAACCCCCTGTGTTTCCAGATAGCCCCGAAGTCGTGCACTACTCCAAAGGCATACCTGCTGTCAGTGTGAATCGTCACTGTTTTACCTTGAGCCACTTTACATGCCTCAGCCAGAGCCACCAGTTCAGCTGCCTGCGCCGAATAGTGCTCTGGCAGTGGTCCAGACTTAACAGTGTTGTGTTGTGAAACCACTGCATAACCCACACAATTCTTCCCTGTTGCTGGATTACGTGATGCCGATCCGTCCACAAATAGCTCCAGATCTGGATTGTCTAACGGGGTCTCCCTCAGGTCCGGCCTTGGGGAACAAATCTCAGCCACTGCGGACACACAACAGTGTGGTTCACCGTCCTCCTCTGTCTGTAAAAGAGTCGCAGGGTTCAGAGTTGTACACCTTTTAACAGTAACATTTGGCATTCCCAACAAAATGGTGTGATACCTCAACCAGCGAGCTGCTGTCATGTGTGCTGTCTTGCGTTCTAACAGTAACTGGGCCACGCTGTGTGGAACCAGCAACGTAAGATTATTGTAATCTACAATGTCACGCGAGGCGTTCACTGCTTTCTCAGCAGCTGCCACTGCCCTAAGGCAGAGAGGAAGCCCTGCAGCCACAGGGTCCAGCTTGGCGGAGTAGTAGGCTACTGGCCGCAGTTTCCCACCGTGCGGCTGTAGCAGCACTGAGGTCATACACCCCTGCTTCTCATCTGCTGTTTGGACAAACGGAAGTTCAGAGTTAGGCAAGCCCAATGTTGGGGGTGATCGTAGCGCTTGTTTTAATGCATTAAAGGCCTGTTCAGCAACCGGTGTTCAGCTAAGTACACTATGGGCCTGTAGGCCCTGTCCATGAGCTATAGCACTCAGTGGAGCCTCGAGGCATGCATAGTCGCGAATAAAAGTCCTGCAATAAGAACACATCCCTAAGAAGGACATTAATTGTTTTTTGGTCCTGGGTTTTGGGATATTCTGAATAGCATCAGTCCTGCTGCTCTCTAACCTTTTACCTGCGCTAGATATTAGGTGACCCAGGAATTTGATCTCTGACTGTACAGTCCTGCTGCTCTCTAACCTTTTACCTGCACTAGATATTAGGTGACCCAGGAATTTGATCTCTGACTGTACAAATTGTAATTTGGACCTGTTGACTTGATGTCCTTCGGCTGCTATGTGTTGTAGTGTTACGTGTGCACTGCTCCTCTGTTGGACAACAGAGGGCGCAGTCATCCACGTACTGGAGCAAAACCGTACCTGGAGACAGTTCTAATGACTCTAGGCTGTGCTGCAGTGCTTCATTGTAAATTGTTGGTGACTCGCAGTAGCCCTGGCATAGGCGAGTGAAAGTGTATGGTCGACCATCAAACTCAAAAGCAAACCAAAATTGTGAGTCTGCATGTACCGGTACAGAAAAGAAGGCGTTGGCCAAATCAACGACTGAAAACCACTTACTGTCAGAAGGAACTTGTGAAAGAATTGTATAGGGATTCGGTACCAATGGGGCTCTCAGTACCACAGCTAAATTTACCGCCTGGAGATCTTGTAAAAATCTCCACTCCTCCGGTTTACCAGGCCCCCTAGATTTTCTCACAGGAAAAATTGGAAATCTCACTGGTGAATTAGCACATGGAACAATTACCCCCGCCTTAAACAATGCCTCAAAGACTTGTCATATCCTGTTGAGCGCTTCTCGCTTCAAGGGATACTGTGGTTTACGAGGCCTGAAGTCTGACTTAGGTGTGATTCTCACAGGCTCACCTCCCCTGATTAAGCCCACGTCACACTTGTTCTTGGACCACAGAGTCTGCGGGACTCCCTCCAGTCCCACACACACACCTTTATCTTTGGACAATGGAATGTTGGCAACATGCCCAGATGCAGCTATACTCCTCTCCCTACCCTGACTACCCAACTCAGTGGTTTAGAAAAAACGTCCATTGATGGACTGTACCGCACGCCATCACACCCACTCTCCCAGTCATGCGCACATAACACTCGCTCCAGCCACGCCCCCAAATCATCCCACTGCCAATCAGTGGGTTTGGCCAAAGAAACATGTGCCACACTGTTTACCATTTGAAACATAGCCTGCTCTCCTCTGCTCAAATCAACCTCCACCGCGCCTATCTGTTGACCCCAAAACATCTGTTTTAACACCAGCATTTCACCCTGCTCACGCTTTCTGAATAACCTACATCTGGTCCTCCCACTACATCATGCGTGTGAGCTGTGCAATGCAACATACACGGGTCCATAAACACAGTGCCCGTGGGGTTAATAGCATTCTGCGCAAATGTTATCAGTTCTGACTTAATATCCCCAGAGGGACAGGTACCCAGCTGCCACTCGTACCCATAACAGAGCGGCCCTAAAGCAAGCTGTACAGCTTGTACCGAATCAGGTAATTCAATTTTCAGGCCATCTGGCTTGCTTTTTATCTGAATACCTAGCTGACACATTAGCACTAGGACTACCAGCATTTTCATTCCAAACTTTTTCTACCTGTCTCCACCAGGGGGCAGTTCTGGGGACATTTGCATCCCATTAGGCCACCCTTTGTTATGTACATGCAGCCACTTATAGGTAGACGGGTGGGGGGGTGGAGGGGGGGGGGGGGTGATGGTGTGAACCATCAGTTCATTGTTCTGCTGGATGTGTTCACTGACTCATATAAAGAAGAAAAAACTCTGGCCTCCCCTTGGGGAGATTGTCTGTGTGGGTAAATATATGAGTAAATTTATGTTGGGATGAAGGTGTGTGGGTGTATGTGTGTGTGGGTGTGTGGGCTGAACATTTTAAGAACCTGTTAAACCAGGATGCTGATGTAGACCACACTATTTTGAATGAGCTGCCTGAACACTCACAATTTGAAAACCTTGATCAGCCCCCAACATTCGGGGAGGTTCTGTCAGCTGTCCGCTCTTTGAAGAACAATAAGTCTCCTGGCACTGACAGAATCCCTTCAGAAGTGATTAAGCAAGGGGGGTACTTCTGTACAAGAACACTCCACCAAGGTCTGGGCTGAAGAGAACGTACCACAGCAGTGGAGAAATGGCTATATTGTCACCATCTATAAGAAGGGTGACAAGGCCACATGTGGAAACTACACAGGTATATCTCTGCTTGCTGTGGCCGGCAAGGTCCTAGCAAAAGTGATGCTCCAGAGGCTGATTATTAACATTACGGAGTCAATGCTGCCTGAGTCACAGTGTGGTTTTAGAAGAAACAGAAGCACTGTAGACATGATCTTTACAGCCCGGCAACTTCAGGAAAAGTGCAGGGAACAATATAGGGACATGTTTATGGCTTTTGTTGACCTCTATAAGGCCTTTGTGGAGTGGAGTTTCCATGTTCTCCCTGTGTCTGCGTGGGTTTCCTCCGGGATCTCCGGTTTCCTCCTACAGTCCAAAAACATGGAGGTTATGTAAATTGGCAGTCCCAGACAAATTCTCCCTGAGTGTGTCTGTGTCTCTCTCTGTTCAATAAAAACAAGTTGTTGTCTGAGTGTGTGTGTGTTTGTATGCCCAGTGGTTGATGGTGCTCTGCCACTAGGGTCTGTCCTCTCTCTCCCCTTCCTGCACCCCATTCAGTCCCCCAGGGGGGTGTGGATCCCAGTAGAGAGTACGCTGTGCGCAATTGGCTGCCGCTTCTCGCCGGTGTGTGATTGGTTGTCTGAGATTTGTAGCTGTGTAAACAATTGTAAAGCGCCTTGGGTATCTTGAAAGGCGCTATATAAATTGAAACATTCATTCATTCATGATTGCTTTTTATGATTGCATACTGAGGGACTAAGAACATGTAACTGATCAATTATTTTTTATTCCATATCAAGCTTCATGTGTGTAAGTAGGAAAAAAATTTACAGCAACTATAGAAAACAAACAAAAACTGCATATAGCAGTGATCAACTTGGTCAAAACATATCAATTCATCTATACTATACTATTCTATACTATACTTTGTTAAAGTACTATAAGTAAACATTTACTACTGAACAGTCAATTTAGGCAAAAGTCAAAAACAAAATCATGACTTTTATTTTAGGAGCGGGTCAAATTTAAGTGATCAGTCTCATAAAATTACGCACAAAATGGCTCCTACAAAGATTAGATAGTATTACATTTACACAACTTTATATAAACTTAATATAACTAAAGTCCCCACTACTTGTGGTCGAATTCCGAATAATACAGTTCGAATAATAGTTCTGGCTTCAGATTATAACTGAGACAATGACTCGGACGACACCATTTAACCAGAAAAAAATTATTAAATACACTCCATAATAAAACAGTATAGCAAACAAGGGGGCAGGGGGTCGACTAGTCTCTGTATAGGCATGTGTGTGTGTCTGTGTGTGGCTGTGTGCATTCATGTAGGTGTGTGTGCGCGTGTATGTGTATTCAGGTACATGCGGGTGCGTGTGTACGTGCCTATGGGGGAGAAGGTCTTTCAGACAAATAGAAACTCGATGGCGCGAAAGCCAAATTGAGATCTCCTCTACAGCCACGGACACAAAGCACAGACAACAGATGAGCTAGATGGGGAATGCTCTCTAGTTCACACAAGGGATTGGTGGTCACTATATATCCCCAACAAGAATATAGCCAGTCACACGCGTAACTGCAATATGTGTTACACTACACTCACTATGGTATGGCATGTATATTCTACGATTATAAGGCGGTTAGCAGCAAATATTTTAGCTGGGCAAAATTAAGTATGGCGAAGCTGTAAAATTAACTGAATAGATTTCCTTGTCGGGATCTACAAGCTAATACCAGTCCAACAGGCTTTGTACAAAATATATCTTGCTGAGACATGCTGATATATACTGGGCAGTGGGGGGGGCGGAGACATGCAGATATATCCTGTGAGGGGGCGGAGACATGCTGATATTTACTGGGCAGTGAGGGGGGCGGAGACATGCCGATATATACTGAGTGGTGTTTCCCTCTCCCAGAATTCCACATTTTTATTTAGAAAATTAACCAAATAGATTTCCTTGTCGGGGATCTACAAGCTAATACAAGTCCAACAGGCTTTGTACAAAATACATATGAGACATGCTGATATATACAGTGAGGGGGCAGATACATCGTGATATATATTGGGCAGAGAGGGGGCGGGGACATGCTGATATATACTGGGCAGTGGGGGGGCGGAGACATGCAGATATATCCTGTGAGGGGGCGGAGACATGCTGATATTTACTGTACAGTGAGGGGGCGGAGACATGCTGATATTTACTGGGCAGTGAGGGGGCGGAGACATGCCGATATATACTGAGTGGTGTTTCCCTCTCCCAGAATTCCAAATATTTCCAGTTCTGTAAGTTCTTGGTCATTTGGAATCACACACACATATACCAAACACACATATACACACACAACCACACACACCACCACACAAACACTCACCACACACACTCACCGCTCTCACACTGACCACACACTCACACACACACTGCTCTCACACTTACCACACACTCACATACAGTGATGTCAGTAACGTGTTACTTAGTAACGCGTTACTCTAATCTTACCACTTTTTTCGGTAACGAGTAATATAACGCGCTACTATTTCCAGTCCAGTAATCAGATTAAAGTTACTTATCCAAATAACTATGCGTTACTATTTTTATTTTCCCTAGTAAAAATATATATTTTTGCTTTCTTCTTGGCTCAGTTCTACTTTTGCGTCTGACCGTAGCGCTCGACTCCGCACGCTGCGCGCGACCCTGTGAGAGCGCGAGCGCGTTTTACAAGTCATTTTTTGCAGTGTCCTCCCGTAACGATGTGTGGTAGTATAAAGAAACACACCTCAAAAACAGGGGAAGGAACATTTACCTGAAGAATTTTAACAGGGGAAGGAACATTTACCTGAAGAATTTTAATTTTGCACTGTGTTCCACGTTTGAAAAGTGCTGGAATTTTGACTAACGTCGCCTACTTTAAAATGCTTGAAATTGTAATGGTATTTCGTTTCACAAGCTGTCTCACTGAACAGGGGTGGGTTTCCTGAAACGTTCGTAGCGCTAAGTACTTCTTAACCTCGTACGTTTCATACGAGGTTACGAAGTACTTGGCGCTACGAACGTTTCGGGAAACCCACCCCAGTGCGCTTGTATTACGTTTACAAATAAATTTACAAATAATACCGCGCAGCTACACAAACGTAATGTCAGGAGAGTCTTGCCCTTTAAGTGACACTGGGGGGGCGGAGCCTGCGCGCGCCAGGGTTGCGTTATCAATAAAGTTTCCCTCCTCGGGATTTTTGGATTAAGCAGTTTCTGCCTCGGTTACCGAACCTGCTTCAATACATTGTTACTGTTAAAAATACACTTCCAATAAAGTGAGTATTGGAAATTTTTATTTTGCTGCTGAATGTAACTACTAAAGTAACTTGTAATCTAACGTAGTTACTTTTAAAATCAAGTAATATGTAACGTAACTAAGTTACTTTTAAAAGGAGTAATCAGTAATCAGTAATCGGATTACTTTCTCAAGGTAACTTAGCCATCACTGCTCACATACACTCTCACATACACTCACACACACACTCGCTGCTCTCTGGGTAGCCAGTGCTGTTTATACCTCCCCATCTGAATATTCAGGCTGTGCTCACTGAGCTGGTACTTCAGGAAATGTCTCTGCTGTGGGTCTTTAACAGTCAGGAGATACGGCTCCAGTCTGTACTCCGCTTGTATTGCATGGAAGCATTCTAGCTTCCTGTGTTTAGTTCTCCCAGTGTTCTAGATAGCTGTTCCTGGGTTTAGTTCTTCCAGTGTTCTAGATCAGCGTTTCTCAACCGGGGTGCCACGGCACCCTGGGGTGCCGTCTATCTTCATCGGGGGTGCCGTCAAAATATTCTGATGTGAAATAAAAAACTATAGTTTTAAAAATTGAAGTTATTATACGCTTTAAAAATCATTAAAATGTATTTCATATGACCAGATCTCTCAAGTTTGGTGGGCGTGAGCTTTTTTTCAGGCGGGGGGGATTGGAATCTGTCGCGATGGTTAGTGTAGCGGCTGTGTGTGTGTGTGTGTGTGTGTGTGGTTGGGGAGCGGGCTGGCAAAAGTCTACCAAGAAACAGCGCGATCTATATTCTGATTGGTTCAACCTGTTATAATATACAACCGATGGATTGGCTGAATATGCTGCGGTGTGCGGCGATTAGATTATTTAAAAAATAAATTAATAATGATAATATTCAAGCGTGAGAAATTCCATGTGTGGCGTGAGAGCGTGTGAAATCGCTAAATATGCGTGAGTCTCACGCTCAAAGCGTGCATATGACCTGCATATGACCAAGGTCAGCACGTGATTACGCAGGTTTCCCACTGACTGTAAGTCACATTTATCTGCTCTCTGTCTTAATAATCACTTTTTTGTGTTATGTTGGCCGGGAGATGGTTGCAGAGAGTATGTTTTCAGGGTTGCCAACGCTCACGCATTGAGCATGAGACACACGCATTTGACCGTTTTCACACGCTCTCACGGCACACTTCCGATATCTCACATCCGAAAAAAAAATCTTGTTTATTTATCTGATCCATATCTATGATTCAATGAGTTACTAGTTCGCTTTGGCGCCAACCATCCGCGATCGATAGATTGCGATATAATACTTAATTTGTGTCCATTTTACGTTCACACCCCCCCCCCCCCCCCCCCCCCCCCCCCCCCCCCGTCAACAACTTACGTCTCCACCCCCCCACCCCCCAAAGCCTGTGTTTTTAACGCATTGTAAACTGGGGTGCCTTAAAATTTTGCATGCATATAAAGGGTGCCACAACTGAAAAAAGGTTGAGAAACACTGTTCTAGATAGCTGTTCTTGGGTTTAGTTCTCCCAGTGTTCTAGATTGCTCTTCCCGGGTTTAGTTCTCCCAGTGTTCTAGATAGCTGTTCCTGGGCAGTGATGTCAGTAACGCGTTACTCTAATCTTACCACTTTTTTGGTAACTAGTAATATAACGCGCTACTATTTCCAGTCCAGTAATCAGATTAAAGTTACTTATCCACGTAACTGTGCGTTACTATTTATATTTTCCCTAGTAAAAATATATATTTTTGCTTTCTTCTTGACTCAGTTCTACTTTTGTGTCTGACCGTAGCGCTCAACTCCTCATGCTGCGCGCGACCATTGCGCACGACCCTGTGAGAGCGCGAGCACGTTTTACAAGTCATTATGTGCAGTGTCCTCCCGTAACGATATGTGGTAGTATAAAGAAACACCCCTCAAAAACAGGGAAAGGAACATTTACCTGAAGAATTTTAATGTTGCTTTGTGTTTCAGGTTTAAAAAGTGCTGGAATTTTGACTAACGTAGCCTACTTTAAAATGCTTGAAATTGTAATGGTATTTAGTTTCACAACAAATAGCTGTCTGACTGAAAAGTTCGCTTGTATTACGTTAACAAATAAATGTACAAATAATACCGCGCAGCAACACAAACGTAATGTCAGGAGACTGTACTGGAGATGACAGGAGACTGTACTGTAGCGACTACTACTGCTCACGGTGAATTCCCTAACGGACAGACACTTGGCCACTCACGGTGTCTTAGCCCTTTAAGTGACACTGGGGGGCGGAGCCTGCGCACGCCAGGGTTGCGTTATCAATAAAGTTTCCCTCCTCGGGATTTTTGGATTAAGCAGTTTCTGCCTCGGTTACCGAACCTGCTTCAATACATTGTTACTGTTAAAAATGCACTTCCAATAAAGTGAGTATTGGAAAAATTAATTTTGCTGCTGAATGTAACTACTAAAGTAACTTGTAATCTAACATAGTTATTTTTAAAATAAAGTAATCAGTAACGTAACTAAGTTACTTTCAAAAGGAGTAATCAGTAATCAGTAATCGGATTACTTTTTCAAGGTAACTATGCCATCACTGTTCCTGGGTTTAGTTCTCTCAGTGTTCTAGATAGCTGTTCCAGGGTTTAGTTCTCCCAGTGTTCTAGATTGCTCTTCCCGGATTAGTTCTCCCAGTGTTCTAGATTGCTCTTCCCAGGTTTAGTACTCCCAGTGTTCTAGATTGCTCTTCCCAGATTAGTTTTCTCAATGTTCTAGATAGCTGTTCCTGGGTTTAGTTCTCCCAGTGTTCTAGATAGCTGTTCTTGCTGTGTGTGATTAGTTGGCTGGTGTTTAGATGGGGCTGTTGGATGGTGCTGTGGTGACTTGTCTGAGGGATGGAGAGTATCAGGACCAGCTGACTGAGGGGATGTCATGCCAAGCTCCGCCCTCCTCCCTTGTCCCACCTTGTTTCCCCATCTGATCTCAGTGTGATGCAAATGCACAAATGTGCATGTGTCTGCACAAACGGTTAGAAACCGACTCCATGAGGATGGTATGAGGGCCCGACGTCCACAAATGGGGGTTGTGCTCACAGCCCAACACCGTGCAGGACGCTTGGCATTTGCCAGAGAACACCAGGATTGGCAAATTCGCCACTGGCGCCTTGTGCTCTTCACAGATGAAAGCAGGTTCACACTGAGCACATGTGAGAGACGTGACAGAGTCTGGAGACGCCGTGGAGAGCGTCCTGCGGCCTGCAACATCCTTCAGCATGACCGGTTTGGCAGTGGGTCAGTAATGGTGTGGGGTGGCATTTCTTTGGATGGCCGCACAGCCCTCCATGTGCTCACCAGAGGTAGCCTGAATGCCATTAGGTACCAGGATGAGATCCTCAGACCCCTTGTGAGACCATATGCTGGTGCGGTTGGCCCTGGGTTCCTCCTAATGCAGGACAATGCTAGACCTCATGTGGCTGGAGTGTGTCAGCAGTTCCTGCAAGATGAAGGCATTGAAGCTATGGACTGGCCCACCTGTTCCCCAGACCTGAATCCGATTGAGCACATTTGGGACATCATGTCTCGCTCCATCCACCAACGTCACGTTGCACCACAGACTGTCCAGGAGTTGGCGGATGCTTTAGTCCAGGTTTGGGAGGGGATGCCTCAGGAGACCATCCGCCACCTCATCAGGAGCATGCCCAGGTGTTGTAGGGAGGTCATACAGGCACGTGGAGGCCACACACACTACTGAGCCTCATTTTGACTTGTTTTAAGGACATTACATCAAAGTTGGATCAGCCTGTAGTGTGTTTTTCCACTTTAATTTTGTCTGTGGCTCCAAATACAGGCCTCCATTGGTTAATACATTTGATTTCCATTGATGATTTTTGTGTGACTTTGTTGTCAGCACATTCAACTTTGTACAGAACAAAGTATTCAATGAGAATATTTAATTCATTCAGATCTAGGATGTGTTATTTGAGTGTTCCCTTTATTTTTTTGAGCAGTGTACAAATCCATGATAATCAAAACACTAATGAACCAACATACAACCAAGCAAAAAGAAACAATCACCACACCCGGGAGCAAGAGCAGTTTAACAATGCTTTCTAATAAATTGCTGATAAATAACAAAATCTCCCAGACAGGTGAACAAACGAGGAGAGCCTGCCTCTCTCTCTCCTCCGTCCACACTCCAGGGAGCCTTTTGTAGCCGCGAACTTAAGTCCGACACGCCCAGAAACACGTGACGTCATAAAGGGAATGTCACCATAATCACACACAGGTGCTCCTGTAAGAGGTCAGCACACCAGTCCACACAATTCATTACTTAACAGTAGCCTACATTAAATAGACAAACCACATACGTCCCGAGTGATCACGAGACGAGCCATAGGTGAGACCGATGAACACTCAGACACAACCCACGAAGATCCACAAACACAGACGACTAGACGTAGACAACATAAATACACGCCCAAGGGGGAGGGGTCAGGGGCTGTAACATGACAATAATGTTTGGTCTAATAAATCTTATCTAAGTAACATATCTAAATATCCATCATTTACTTTTCCTCTTCTTGTGAAAACATGAAAAAAATTTACTTTTACTTACATTTACATTTGCTTTTATATTTGATTTGACATTAAAATACTATTATATTATTAATGTGATTTAAATAAATTAGTATTAGAAAGTGTTGAATATTATGATTGGTTCTTTGATGATTGTGAAGCATGAAGATTTATGTGCTTGCTGTGGAACTGAATTTATTAAACATTTAAACAAGTTAAAAAGTAAATAGTATCATACAGTAACACAAGCCTCCATGTTGTTAAAGAGTTGTTACTCTGTGGTGTTGAATGACACCAGCGTTAAGGTGGAAACATACTTGCTGTTTGCCCATGCGTTCGCGTACACAACCGGCTGCGTTGTGAACGTTACTGAGAACATACTAGCCTATGTGCAACGCGTGAAACTGGAGGCGTCCACTAGAGGGCAGAACGCAGAAAGGGCTTCGGTATTTTAACGATGCAAACATGGCAACACTCGAGGAGATTAGCCTTTGGGTAATTTTACGGTCACGGCAGAAAAAACGACGACAGCGATCCCTTCGTAGGTGGTATATAAGGCCGTTAAATCAAATACGTTGTGAGAATGGCAAGTTTGTGTCGTTGGATATCGTTGTGTCCATCTTGATGCTGGTTAGCGGCTACACTGCCCCTAGCGGTTTTGTGTGTATTGCACCTCGCGTACGCGTCGCGTTAACTTTTGGAGAACGTGCAAGACCTACGCGCCAAACCGATGCAGGATACGCGAAGCAGCCATGATGCGTACGCGAACGCGTAGTTAACAGCAAGTATGTTTCCACCTTTACACCAGCAATATTAGCAGGAGGAAACACTGCCCCCTGCTGTTCAAACATTTATTTTTTAGTTTTTCCTCACTAGCAGAAATGTGGTTGCTGCTCCATTATGTGAACAAAGGCTCATAAAGATCTTGACCTGTTTGTGTGTGAATATCTGTTCATATGTGAAATCATTCTGGTCTTTTAAATCTGTGTTCCTACCTTACACAGGTTCCCCACATTTAGTTCAGCTGTTGTCACCCAAAGACCAAAACAGTTAACTCAGACTCCACAGTCAACTCTGATTCTGACTCCAAGGTCTCCACTCAGAACTACTGCCAATCACTTAATTCACCACTAGATGGAGCCAGAACACATATACGTGTATAACACGTATATATAAGTGGACTGGACGACACGAGTGAAAAGTGAAGCCTCCGTGTGTCAGCTGCCCTCTAGTGGCTGGCTGCAGTACAACTTTTAACCGCGCCCATTCCCATGTAAGTGAAAGGGCCGGACGATAAACTTGGAATTTTTATTACACGTAAAATACGTTTTTTGAGCAATTATATTTTGTAAATTCTATAACACCCCATTGCATTAGTATCTCTCCCAGTGTTTTTCTCTACGATAAACAGATTTTATAGAAGTTATTAAGTGTTATTTAAAGGGGTGTGGCGATAAGGTGATTGACAGCTGCGTTGGTTGACATCCAATACCAGACGCTCAAACGTGAACGCGCTCAACAGCAAAACTCTCTACAGCAGTATTAAAACCCTTTATCTTTGTTTATTTTGTAAAACGTCAAAAGTGTCTATACTGGTGGGCGTATCCTAATGAATGTTGGGGCGGAGATACGGTCTCTGGCGGAGATACTGTCCTGCCTACCGGTTCTAATGCGCATGCTCTGGTGGAGATACTGTCCTGCCTACCGGTTCTAATGCACATGCTCTGGTGGAGATACTGTCCTGCCTACCGGTTCTAATGCACATGCTCTGGTGGAGATACTGTCCTGCCTACCAGTTCTAATGCGCATGCTCTGGCTCCAATTTTCATCTACTGCGCAAGCGCATCCAAGATGGCAGCGTCAGTGCGGCCATCTTGGTGGCTTCAAAAGTTCACAATGGGAGTCAACGGAAACGTACCATCCATTATATATACGGTCACTGATATTAACATAAACACGTCTTTACTGTAGGGCACAAGGTCTGACATTGTGACATGAACATCAATAAAATAATAAATAATATATATCAAAATACATATATCAAAATATAGTGTAAATGCTCAAAATAAGACTGCGTGTAATGCAGAGTTAAATGTGAAATTAGACAGATCTCTATGGATCTTACTTGACTGTGTAGAAGAGATGTGTGATCTGTGTTCAACAGTGTTGCTACTCAGTAAGGTCAGTGTATAAGGAGCTGAATTTACCTCTACAGTCTTGATATTAAATGTGACTCTTTTTTTAACATTCATGTCTTTGAACAATTTACATTGTATAATCAAACATTATTAACTTATTTGACCGTATAAACAGTAAACAAATGTAAATTATTCTTTCTGCACTCTGAAGTGCTTTTTACATTTAGTATCACTGATGAATTTTAAAAAATGTGTTCTTGAAGTGTTATGAAGGATTACAAATGTAGAAAGATGTGGAGTTATGAAGGATTAAAAATGCCAGTTACACATCTTACACTATCAAAGTGGAACTGCTAGACATGCGAGAGACAGACAGACCAAGAGAGAGAGAGAGAGAGAGAGAGAGATAGATAGAGAGAGAGAGAGGGGGGGGTAGTAGTTTTCTGATGGCTATTGGAGAATTCTCTAGGGTAAAAAAAAAACTTGTCATGTTTCACACTACAGAGGGATGTGGTGTTGTGCAAAACTAAATATGTCAGTTACACGTCACATTATAAAAGTGGGCTAAACATGAGAGAGAGAGAAAGAGAGAGAGAGAAAGAGAGAGAGAGAGAGAGAGAGAGAGAGAACTAGGAAGCAGTGTGTTTCCAGAGCTCCACACCTGTTTGAGTCTCTTGATTAAAGATGCTGGTGTGTGTGTTTCTCCTCTACTGTGGACTACAGGTGACTGCAGGTGAGTTCTACATGTGTATCTGTGTGTGTCTTCATGCTGTGTGTGTGTAGCACTGCTGTGTGTACGATAGAGGACATGGAGACAACCCCAGCACCTGGGTTTAGTTACTAGTGTTTGATATTGACCTGTCCTCTGGGTTTAGTTACTAGTGTTTGATATTGACCTGTCCTCTGGGTTTATATACTAGTGTTTGATATTGACCTGTCCTCTGGGTTTATATACTAGTGTTTGATATTGACCTGTCCTCTGGGTTTAGTTACTAGTGTTTGATATTGACCTGTCCTCTGGGTTTAGCTACTAGTGTTTGATATAGACCTGTCCTCTGGGTTTAGTTACTAGTGTTTGATATTGACCTGTCCTCTGGGTTTAGTTACTAGTGTTTGATATTGACCTGTCCTCTAGGTTTAGTTACTAGTGTTTGATATTGACCTGTCCTCTGGGTTTAGTTACTAGTGTTTGATATTGACCTGTCCTCTGGGTTTAGTTACTAGTGTTTGATATTGACCTGTCCTCTGGGTTTAGTTACTAGTGTTTGATATTGACCTGTCCTCTGGGTTTAGTTACTAGTGTTTGATATTGACCTGTCCTCTGGGTTTAGTTACTAGTGTTTGATATTGACCTGTCCTCTGGGTTTAGTTACTAGTGTTTGATATTGACCTGTCCTCTGGGTTTAGTTACTAGTGTTTGATATTGACCTGTCCTCTGGGTTTAGTTACTAGTGTTTGATATTGACCTGTCCTCTGGGTTTAGTTACTAGTGTTTGATATTGACCTGTCCTCTGGGTTTAGTTACTAGTGTTTGATAATGACCTGTCCTCTGGGTTTAGTTACTAGTGTTTGATAATGACCTGTCCTCTGGGTTTAGTTACTAGTGTTTGATAATTACCTGTTCTCTGGGTTTAGTTACTAGTGTTTGATAATGACCTGTCCTCTGGGTTTAGTTAGTAGTGTTTGATAATTACCTGTCCTCTGGGTTTAGTTAGTAGTGTTTGTGTGTATGTATGTATGTATGTATGTGTATGTATGTATGTATGTGTATGTATGTATGTATGTACTGTATGTGTATGTATGTATGTATGTATGTGTATGTATGTATGTATGTGTATGTGTGTGTATGTGTGTGTATGTATGTATGTATGTATGTATGTATGTATGTATTTATGTATTTGAACATGTTTCTAGTCGAGTCTATGAGGTTCTTCTCATCTTACAAAAGACTTTAAGAGAATGTTTATAGAAACATTAGATAACACAAGAGATTTGATATGAGGAATATCAAGGAGGCGGAGCCAGTGCTCCAGGTACAGAGTGGGTGTGGTTTATGGCCACACCCACAACCCTGTGTTGTGTGTGGGGTATTTAGTGTGTGCAGGTTCTCCTGACACTGTTCTCTCTACATTATTTCCTGCAACAGGAAGGTTGTTATGTTGATGTGTTAATCTTTGTGATACTCTGATGAACATCTGTACAAGTATTTACACCACTATGTGAACGTGTGTTGTGGTGTCTCTGGTGTGTGTGTGTGTGTGTGTGTCCACTATGTGAACGTGTGTTGTAGTGTCTCTGTTCTGTGTGTGTGTCCACTATGTGAATGTGTGTTGTGGTGTCTCTGTTCTGTGTGTGTGTCAGGGCTGGCTCGGATGCCGTGCCATCTACGTCCACTAGGGGCACCCGAGCCAGTTCTAGACTCCAGCAACGCAATCAGCAATGATCCGTCTCACCTGTTGCCATGGCTTCTTAAGGAAGCCCGTGGAGACGGATCATTGCTGATTTGTTGTGGTTATGCCGTTACGATCTCAGCCTCTTGTTTCTTTCTCTGTTGCAGCGTTTGCCTCTGTTGATGTCTCGTCACCTATCTCCTCTGTCTATCTTCTCTGTCTTTTTTCGAGTCCTCTCCTGCGTCGCTTACTGACCTCCCTCAAGTTTTCCTCACCTGTTTATCTTCCTATCCTGTTGCTGTTTGTATGGGAAGGGTTTTTTGTTTGAGTAGCCATTTTGCTATTAGTCAGCTCCTTCCCCTGACGTCCTTGTTTTTGCCTTATTTCTTTTTACGCGTTGAGCAGTCCGCGATTATTCAGGCGCTCCTTTTAGTTCTGTTATTTTTTGTGGCACTTGGTTCCACCTCTCTCTCGCTCTCTCTAACACGGTGTGTGCGTCCCTACCACCGTCGTTACAGTGTGTTCATTTCTCTTCTTGTCTCATGTGTTAAACTGATCTCATGATCATCTGAAGATTCATCCTGGTCATCCTCCTCCACACAGTGGATCTTCTCAGCTCTCCTTGTTCATTACAAACCTTCACAAAGTTCTTCACTGGGACACACTGTTCTTACTGGATGTTGTTGTGGTGTCTGTTTGTCTTCACATCATGAATGACGTCTGATCTCCACACACCCCCGTCCTTTACGCACTTTCTGCCAGTTTGTTACTTCCTGATCATTTTTGATACATGAACTGTGTCTCTAACAGACCAGATGGTGTTCCTAACAGACCAGACTGTGTCTCTAACAGACCAGACTGTGTTCCTATCAGACCAGACTCCATGTTCTTCATTCTGCTCTATGTTCTTGTCTTGTCTGGTTCAGTCTGTTCCAACATCAGTTCCTCCTCCAGAACAGTGCATTAGAGATCACTGAATGTGTGGTACACTGCAGGTAGAAGGTGATGATGGTTTTATTGCACTGTGTCTTCTGCAGGTTGCACCTGGATGGATCCTCAAGAATTAATTGTCAGTCGTTCTCCAGGAGAGTCTGTACTGCTGTCCTGCCGTTGTCCAGACAACCATTACATCATCAAATGGACCGTTGGATCTTCATTTCAGTCTACAGGTCGCACTGTGGTGTCTAATGAGGCAGGACGCTACAGGGGCAGAGTCTCCATATTTGATCAAACACCCTCCAGTAACTTCTCTCTGCTCATCTCAAACCTCAGTGAAGAAGACTCTGAACAGTTCTGGTGTGGAGAGTCTAAATATGTCAAGCTAAACGTTAGAGGTGAGTCACTCACATCCCAGTTCCAGCAGTGTGTAGAGGCAGTTTAGAAGTGTTCAGATGGTTTATGTTAGTGGTCAAGAGTCTAAGGACACATGCTGGAAAGGTTTTTCTTTAAAACAACAAACTGCACAAAAACACAAAATGACAATGTAGGCAAGTAAAGGCAAGTTTATTTCTACAGCACCTTTCATACTAAATGCTAAACAGACACTAGACTGGGCTGCTGGAGGAGAGAAGGAGACACGTTCAGGGTGCAGCAGACTGGCTCTCTCAGGACAGACTGGAGGATTCACACCACTGAACGGAGGGACTTGTAGACATTTATAGACTGATACATGAGAAACAGGAGAGGTAGATGATAGGGAGGTGTGTCAGTGGGTGGAGACTGTGAATGGGGGTGTGTCCTTGTGTAGGTGTGTCCATGGGTGAGGACTGTGAGTGGGGGCGTGTCCTTGTGTAGGTGTGTCAGGGGTTGGAGACTGTGAGTGGGGGCGTGTCCTTGTGTAGGTGTGTCAGTAGGTGGGGAATGTGAACGGGGGTGTGTCCTTGTGTAGGTGTGTCAGTAGGTGGGGATTGTGAGTGGGGACGTGTCCTTAGCTCGTTGTGTCAGTGGGTGGGGACTGTGAGCGGGGGCGTGTCCTTGTGTAGGTGTGTCTGGGGGTTGGCGTCTCCTCTGTGCTCCGAGACTGGCCTACCGTGACAACTGCCAATAAAATATAATACATAAATAGATAAACTAGATACACTGGTCCTACACCATTAAGTGATTTATACATCAGTAATAACACCTTGAAGTCTCTCCTGAATTGTACACGTAGCCAGTGTAAGATCTTAGGAATGAGGGTGATGTGATCACTTCGTTTGCTCCTACAGTTTGAATCAGTGTGATGTGCGGGCAGGGCGAAGGACGAGACACGAGTCCTCGGTTGCAGCAGACGTCACCTTTATTAACGTCACACGAAATAGCGCACAAAGTGAACGTAGAAACACTTAACACACACGGTAACGTGTAGACTCAGACAACGACGAGCACAGGACACTGCACGAGCGCACATTAGCCCCACGTGATTACGAGACGAGCCACAGGTGAGACGGATTATCACAAGACACAACCACACCCACGGAGAGCCACAGACACAGACGAATAGATGTAGACAACGTAAACACATGCCCAAAAGGGCGGGGCCGGGGTCCTCAACGTGACAATCAGCTGTAGCTGTTGTAGCTGTTTGTCTTTTTTGGGAGTCCTGTTAGGAGGTTGTTACAGTAATCAACCTGCTAGAGACAAAAACATGGATGAGTTTCTCAAGATATGGTTTCAACAAGAAATCTCTGATCTTATTGATGTTCTTAACATGATAAAATGTTGACTTAGTTACTGATTTCATGTAACTGCTAAAACTGAGATCAGAAGCTATTAGTACGCCTCGGTTTAGAGTGTACAGTTTAAAACAAAATAGTTATAACATTTGAATAAGGCAGGTGTGATGCAAAAGCAAGATTTGAATCATTTAATAGTTAAACAAACTCTATAGCTATAAAGAACAGGGAGAGAACCAGGCAAAAGGGAACAATGAAACCACTTTGTACGTAATAACAACAGGTAACGACAGGTATTAAATACAACTGATATAAAGCTAGTGGGGAACAGACGAACGAGATAAATGCAAAACCTAGGGCATTAAACATAACAGGAATCGAGAAGAATATAAAGGACTAACGTAGAGCAACTAAACAAATCAACCAGCAAATCACAGTACGGGGAGTACAAGATTACACGAGAAAACAGGCAGAACTAATAACATGGAAAATTAAGGAACAAACTACGCGGCATAAGGGGAAAAGGCAAACCAGAATATAACACACGGGATCACACCGGGAGAAGGAGAGAGGGAGAGAGAGCGTGAGGAATAAAACTAAGGGAAACACTGACAACTGCAAAACTCACACGTAGACTAACTGGAATGAGACAGAGGGAAAGTAAACGAGGAAATCGCAAGAGTGGAACACAGAAACAACTAAACACAACTTCAGAATGAGTGTAACTGGGAACAATGACTGACGGGGAACACTAGACACGATGGGGAATAAATACACAGAAACACCAGGAATAAACAAGACACAGGTGTAGTAAAGATAACGTGTGTGAAAGACAAAAGGGAATCTATGGAAACGGGGAAAACAAGGTGGGGCTAAAGCAGACAACACAGGACTGGGAAGCAGGTGGACGTCTCAATAGTAGTGTAGTGTCTAAGCCTATGTAGTACTTTACGCAGTGATTAGGTTAAGTGTTTAAAATTAATTCCTCTTCTTCTTATGGTGAGTTGAGCTGGACTAAGAGGTTTAAAATGCAGCGTTTGAGAGAGGAAGATTCATACTGGCCCGAGACCTCTCTCAAGAAAGACCCGGGTGCTTGATCTGATGATCTTTTTGTAATAAACATATTATTGACAACTGTCAGCAGAGATTTCATCATTCATCATCACAGCATTGTTAAAGAAAAAATACACCTCAGTATCCAAGCAATGTTAAAAATAAAAAACACTATTGAATTATAGATTAATCAAATGTAATTTAATCATTACAGGATTTAATTGTGTCATTGTATCATTACAACTTTAAGCATTTCCTACAGTCTTAAAAATTAATGTTAAATACTTAAGGTTCAAAATATGAACAACATGACTAATATCTGTCAACATACAATGTTTTTGTAAATGCATGAAGCATTGCTGGAAATTCAGGAGAGACATTTAAAGAAATTCTTTCTCCCTCCCTCTCTCATTCTCTCTATCCCCATCTTCCTCCCTCTCTATCACTCACTCTCTCTCTCTCTCTCTCTCTCTCTATCTCTCTCTCTCTCTCTCTCTCTCTCTCCAGGCTGTAGTCTGTCAGAGAATAAGCAGCATGTTGAGGTCAGTAGATCTCCAGGAGAGTCTGTGTTCCTGTCCTGTTCCTGCACTCATCTGAAGGACCACACGTGGAGTGGAGAGTTGAGAGTGGAGTGGAGATCACCACACCATAAAGATCTCCACTCTACTCAACTCAGTCCCCACTACAGTGGCAGAGTTCAGATGTTTAATGAGGAATCTCCAGAAAATCTATCTCTACTGATCTCGGACCTGACTGAAGAGGATAGTGGATTATATTCATGCTGGATTAATCACAATCAACACAGGAACTTCACTCTCACAGTTAAAGGTACACTGATGATTTTTGACATATTTTGTTACAGCTGCACAAATATATATGTAACAGGGTGACAGAAGCAGCTGACACAGGTTGTGGTGCTGAATCCATTTTAATCTCAAAGTCCATTATAGACACAGCACAGATCAAACATGTAAAGTCTCTGAAAGTCACATAACACTCGGTGAAGGGCAGATGCAACACACAGCACTGTGTGGATGGACCTGTGGGTGACACAGTGATGTGAAACAAGTGATAATGACCTAATAACTGGGGGATTGTGATGGAGGGAGTGATACAAGTGATAATGACCTAATAACTGGGGGATTATGATGGAGGGAGTGTACTGGAGGTGGGGTGTGTGGAAGTGGCCTACCCTGCCAATATTATACAATTTACAGTGAGAGGATAAGCAAAGAAATAATATCTTGAGTCTGTGACATTTCCGTAAAGCAAAACTGAAGCATTTTATGTAATTTAAATCAGGCTAGGGTCAAAACCAGAACAAGAACAAAACCAGGGAGCATAACAAAACATTTAAAAACCAGTCTGAGATCAAAACCAGATTAAGATTAAAACCAGTCTAAGATCAAAACCAGGAAGCAAAAGGGTAAACGGAGACCAGTACATGTGGATAATGACAGACAGGCAACATGGAGAAACCATGAAGTTGGAGAACTGGAGACAGTTCCTCACAGGGAATCAAGTTCTCCTTAATCCTGCTTCTAGTTAAAAACATCTAAAGAGGCTTCATGTGTGTCAGTGTGTGTTTGTGTGTGTCAGTGTGTGTTTGTGTGGGCCAGTGAGGAAACAGTGCTGTGTGAACATTGATAATCAAATGTGATATTAGAATCAAGCTTCATTATGTTTTATAATGGAACAAATGCCCCTTATGAAGACCTCACACTAGAGACCAACTACACCCAGCACAAGACCTCACACTAGAGACCAACTACACCCAGCACAAGACCTCACACTAGAGACCAACTACACCCAGCACAAGACCTCACACTAGAGACCAACTACACCCAGCACAAGACCTCACACTAGAGACCAACTTCACCCAGCACAAGACCTCACACTAGAGACCAACTTCACCCAGCACAAGACCTCACAAAAGAGACCAACTACACCCAGCACAGGACCTCACACTAGAGACCAACTACACCCGGCACAAGACCTCACACTAGAGACCAACTTCACCCAGCACAAGACCTCACACTAGAGACCAACTACACTAAAGACCAACTACACCCAGCACAAGACCTCACACTAGAGACCAACTTCACCCAGCACAAGACTACACCCAGCACAAGACCTCACACTAGAGACCAACTACACCCAGCACAAGACCTCACACTAGAGACCAACTTCACCCAGCACAAGACCTCACACTAGAGACCAACTTCACCCAGCACAAGACCTCACACTAGAGACCAACTACACCCAGCACAAGACCTCACACTAGAGACCAACTACACCCAGCACAAGACCACACACTAGAGACCAACTACACCCAGAACAAGACCTCACACTAGAGACCAACTACACCCAGAACAAGACCTCACACTAGAGACAGAGTCAGCTACACCCAGGTCAAGGTGGTTGTTAGGGTAGAACATTTGACTGTGACTTGTTCCTGATGGAGCTCCTGTTATAGAAGAAGATCTAGAAGAAGATTCAGATCTAGGCAGGATGGGATGTGTTTATCTGGTCATACATACATGTACACGTGTGTATGGTACACTGTGTATGGTCTCTCTTCAAGTATCCCAACTTCGTGAGCTCAGAGGGGTACAACACCTACTTCACTTGCCAACAGCTGATTATCAGGTTAATGTAAATTGCTTCAAATGAAAGACATGACATCTTTGTGGTCATGTGACTTCGAACATCATCTATTTACATAAAGCTTAACACTGGCTAAATGTAAAAAGGGAGGGTCCTGTGCATTATGTAAATCCAACAGATGTAGCTACTACACCTTGTAGGTGTACAGTGAGAGACTAAAGCTACTACACATTGTAGGTGTACAGTGAGACTACAGCTACTACACCTTGTAGGTGTACAGCGAGAGACTACAGCTACTACACCTTGTAGGTGTACAGTGAGAGACTACAGCTGATATGTTGTCATGGATGATTTTGTGTTAGCCATCCTCTAACAGTCCATCAGTGGACATCTGCTATTGGCTGGATATTTTGAGTGACAGTCCAGTCAACCCATCAAATTTATAATTCAGATTACAAAAATGCCATGCCAAAAAAATAAATCTAAAGGTGCCTAAGATGTCTGCAAATTCATGTATTTCATAAATAAATTCAATCTCCAGTAAACAGATAATGTATGTTTGGCAGGCTGCACACTGTCAGAGAGTCCAGGGGCAGAACTGATCAAATACCCCGGAGAGTCTGTTCTCCTGCCCTGTTTCTGCACTGACCACCACACCAAACCTGCCAGTGTCAAATGGGAGCATCTGATCTCCAGTACTGAGTCTGTATGGACAGAGGTGTCCAACGGGACCAGACACCACAGAGACAGAGTCCACATGTCTCACCAGAACCATCCAGCAAATCTCTCTCTACTCCTCTCTAACCTGACTGAGGAAGACCAGGGAACATACAAGTGTACAGTCAACAACAACAAGCAGTCCATCAGCATCCGCCTCTCCATTAAAGGTAAAAGAGTTCAAGCTCAACTAAAACTTTCAGCACTGTGGTTCTGAGAGGGAGTGGCAGACAAAAACCTCACCATGTGGATCTCACAGTGCAACTTAACAGCAGTTTGGTCAGCTCAGGGGAAATATTGATATATTTTGGTTTGATTAACTACAAGTTGCATATCAGAATCACACATGGATCACTATATTAAGCCAAAATAGCAGAAGTATCAAATGAAGCCTGATAATGTAGAGTAGTATTGATCTACAGCCAGTCATGCACACCCTGTCATATAAGGACATGTCCCCACACCTGTCATATAAGGACATGTCCCCACACCTGTCATATAAGGACATGTCCCCACACCCTGTCATATAAGGACATGTCCCCACACCCTGTCATATAAGGACATGTCCCCACACCCTGTCATATAAGGACATGTCCCCACATCCTGTCATATAAGGACATGTCCCCACACCTGTCCCCCTCTACACTGACCAGTCAGACAAGTACAGTCCCAGTGTCTCAGACATGACTGGGGTCCCCATGAGCACCACAGCACTGAAACCAGTACACACTGGTTCAGAAGGTTTTCATTTAACACCACCGAGTGTTCCTTTAACAGAACAAGAGTCAGCTACATCCGGCTCAAGGTGGTTGTTATGGTAGAGCATTTGACTGTAGCTTGTTCCTGGTGGAGCTCCTGTTATAGAAGAAGATCTAGAAGAAGATTCAGATCTAGGCAGGATGGGATGTGTTAATCTGGTCATACATGTACATGTGTGTCTGGTACACTGAAATGTCTCTCTTCAAGTATTCCAAGTTCTTTATGAGCTCAGAGGGGTACAACACCTACTTCACCTGCTAACAGCTGATATGAATATGATTATCAGATTAATGTAAATGACTTCAAATGAAAGACTTAATATTAGGTCATATGACTTAGAACATCATCTATTTACATAAAGCTTAACACTGGCTAAATGTAAAAAGGGGAGGGTCCTGTGCATTATGAAAATCCAACAGATGTAGCTACTACACCTTGTAGGTGTAGAGTGAGAGACTACAGCTACTACACCTTGTAGGTGTAGAGTGAGAGACTACAGCTACTACACCTTGTAGGTGTAGAGTGAGAGACTACAGCTACTACACCTTGTAGGTGTACATTGAGAGACTACAGCTACTACACCTTGTAGGTGTAGAGTGAGAGACTACATCAACTACACCTTGTAGGTGTACAGTGAGAGACTACAGCTACTACACCTTGTAGGTGTACAGTGAGAGACTACAGCTACTACACCTTGTAGGTGTAGAGTGAGAGACTACAGCTACTACACCTTGTAGGTGTACAGTGAGAGACTACAGATACTACACCTTGTAGGTGTAGAGTGAGAGACTACAGCTACTACACCTTGTAGGTGTAGAGTGAGAGACTACAGCTACTACACCTTGTAGGTGTAGAGTGAGAGACTACAGCTACTACACCTTGTAGGTGTACATTGAGAGACTACAGCTACTACACCTTGTAGGTGTAGAGTGAGAGACTACAGCTACTACACCTTGTAGGTGTACAGTGAGAGACTACAGCTACTACACCTTGTAGGTGTAGAGTGAGAGACTACAGCTACTACACCTTGTAGGTGTACAGTGAGAGACTACAGATACTACACCTTGTAGGTGTAGAGTGAGAGACTACAGCTACTACACCTTGTAGGTGTAGAGTGAGAGACTACAGCTACTACACCTTGTAGGTGTAGAGTGAGAGACTACAGCTACTACACCTTGTAGGTGTACATTGAGAGACTACAGCTACTACACCTTGTAGGTGTAGAGTGAGAGACTACAGCTACTACACCTTGTAGGTGTACAGTGAGAGACTACAGCTACTACACCTTGTAGGTGTACAGTGAGAGACTACAGCTACTACACCTTGTAGGTGTAGAGTGAGAGACTACAGCTACTACACCTTGTAGGTGTACAGTGAGAGACTACAGATACTACACCTTGTAGGTGTACAGTGAGAGATTACAGCTACTACACCTTGTAGGTGTACAGTGAGAGACTACAGCTACTACACCTTGTAGGTGTACAGTGAGAGACTACAGCTACTACACCTTGTAGGTGTAGAGTGAGAGACTACAGCTACTACACCTTGTAGGTGTACAGTGAGAGATTACAGCTACTACACCTTGTAGGTTTACAGTGAGAGATTACAGCTGATCTATTGTCATGGATGATTTATGATAGCCATTGTCTAACAGTCCATCAGCGGACAGCTGCTATTGGCTGTACAGTTTGAGTGGCAGTCCAGTTAACCTATCAGAGACACTGACGTGTGTGAAAAGACTCAAGTATTTGTAATTCAGATTACAAATAAAATGCCATGCTAAAAAAAAAAACAATTCTAAAGGTACCTAAGATGTCTGCACAAATGTGTAATTCAATCTTCAGTAAACAGATAATGCATGTTTGGCAGGCTGCACACTGTCAGAGAGTCCAATGGCAGATTTGATCAAATACCCCGGAGAGTCTGTTTTCCTGCCCTGTTCCTGCACTGACCCCCACACCAAACCTGCCAGTGTCAAATGGGAGCATCTGATCTCCAGTACTGAGTCTGCATGGACAGAGGTGTCCAACGGGACCAGACACCACAGAGACAGAGTCCATATGTCTCACCAGAACCATCCAGCAAATCTCTCTCTACTCCTCTTTAACCTGACTGAGGAAGACCAGGGAACATACAGGTGTACAGTCAACAACAACAACCAGTCCATCAGCATCCGCCTCTCCATTAAAGGTAAAAGAGTTCAAGCTCAACTAAACCTTTCAGCACTGTGGTTCTGAGAGGGAGTGGCAGACAAAACCCTTACTATGTGAATCTCACAATGCCGTTTAACAGCAGTTTGGTCAGCTCAGGGGAAATATTGATATATTTTGGTTTGATTAACTACAAGTTGCATATCAGAATCACACATGGATCACTATATTAAGCCAAAATAGCAGAAGTATCAAATGAAGCCTGATAATGTAGAGTAGTATTGATCTACAGCCAGTCATGCACACCCTGTCATATAAGGACATGTCCCCACACCTGTCATATAAGGACATGTCCCCACACCCTGTCATATAAGGACATGTCCCCACACCTGTCATATAAGGACATGTCCCCACATCTGTCATATAAGGACATGTCCCCACACCTGTCATATAAGGACATGTCCCCACACCTGTCCCCCTCTACACTGACCAGTCAGACAAGTACAGTCCCAGTGTCTCAGACATGACTGGGGTCCCCATGAGCACCACAGCACTGAAACCAGTACACACTGGTTCAGAAGGTTTTCGTTTAACACCACCGAGTGTTCCTTTAACAGAACAAGAGTCAGCTACATCCGGCTCAAGGTGGTTGTTATGGTAGAGCATTTGACTGTAGCTTGTTCCTGGTGGAGCTCCTGTTATAGAAGAAGATCTAGAAGAAGATTCAGATCTAGGCAGGATGGGATGTGTTAATCTGGTCATACATGTACATGTGTGTCTGGTACACTGAAATGTCTCTCTTCAAGTATTCCAAGTTCTTTATGAGCTCAGAGGGGTACAACACCTACTTCACCTGCTAACAGCTGATATGAATATGATTATCAGATTAATGTAAATGACTTCAAATGAAAGACTTAATATTAGGTCATATGACTTAGAACATCATCTATTTACATAAAGCTTAACACTGGCTAAATGTAAAAAGGGAGGGTCCTGTGCATTATGAAAATCCAACAGATGTAGCTACTACACCTTGTAGGTGTAGAGAGAGAGACTACAGCTACTACACCTTGTAGGTGTAGAGTGAGAGACTACAGCTACTACACCTTGTAGGTGTAGAGTGAGAGACTACAGCTACTACACCTTGTAGTGGTACAGTGAGAGACAACAGCTACTACATCTTGTAGGTGTACATTGAGAGACTACAGCTACTACACCTTGTAGGTGTAGAGTGAGAGACTACAGCTACTACACCTTGTAGGTGTACAGTGAGAGACTACAGCTACTACACCTTGTAGGTGTAGAGTGAGAGACTACAGCTACTACACCTTGTAGGTGTAGAGTGAGAGACTACATCAACTACACCTTGTAGTTGTACAGTGAGAGACTACAGCTACTACACCTTGTAGGTGTACAGTGAGAGACTACAGCTACTACACCTTGTAGGTGTACAGTGAGAGATTACAGCTGATCTATTGTCATGGATGATTTATGATAGCCATTGTCTAACAGTCCATCAGCGGACAGCTGCTATTGGCTGTACAGTTTGAGTGGCAGTCCAGTTAACCTATCAGAGACACTGACGTGTGTGAAAAGACTCAAGTATTTGTAATTCAGATTACAAATAAAATGCCATGCTAAAAAAAAATAACAATTCTAAAGGTACCTAGGATGTCTGCACAAATGTGTAATTCAATCTCCAGTAAACAGATAATGCATGTTTGACAGGCTGCACACTGTCAGAGAGTCCAATGGCAGATTTGATCAAATACCCCGGAGAGTCTGTTTTCCTGCCCTGTTCCTGCACTGACCCCCACACCAAACCTGCCAGTGTCAAATGGGAGCATCTGATCTCCAGTACTGAGTCTGCATGGACAGAGGTGTCCAACGGGACCAGACACCACAGAGACAGAGTCCACATGTCTCACCAGAACCATCCAGCAAATCTCTCTCTACTCCTCTTTAACCTGACTGAGGAAGACCAGGGAACATACAGGTGTACAGTCAACAACAACAACCAGTCCATCAGCATCCGCCTCTCCATTAAAGGTAAAAGAGTTCAAGCTCAACTAAACCTTTCAGCACTGTGGTTCTGAGAGGGAGTGGCAGACAAAACCCTTACTATGTGAATCTCACAATGCCGTTTAACAGCAGTTTGGTCAGCTCAGGGGAAATATTGATATATTTTGGTTTGATTAACTACAAGTTGCATATCAGAATCACACATGGATCACTATATTAAGCCAAAATAGCAGAAGTATCAAATGAAGCCTGATAATGTAGAGTAGTATTGATCTACAGCCAGTCATGCACACCCTGTCATATAAGGACATGTCCCCACACCTGTCATATAAGGACATGTCCCCACACCCTGTCATATAAGGACATGTCCCCACACCCTGTCATATAAGGACATGTCCCCACACCTGTCATATAAGGACATGTCCCCACACCTGTCCCCCTCTACACTGACCAGTCAGACAAGTACAGTCCCAGTGTCTCAGACATGACTGGGGTCCCCATGAGCACCACAGCACTGAAACCAGTACACACTGGTTCAGAAGGTTTTCGTTTAACACCACCGAGTGTTCCTTTAACAGAACAAGAGTCAGCTACACCCAGGTCAAGGTGGTTGTTAGGGTAGACCATTTGACTGTGACTTGTTCCTGGTGGAGCTCCTGTTATAGAAGAAGATCTAGAAGAAGATTCAGATCTAGGCAGGATGGGATGTGTTAATCTGGTCATACATGTACATGTGTGTCTGGTACACTGAAATGTCTCTCTTCAAGTATTCCAAGTTCTTTATGAGCTCAGAGGGGTACAACACCTACTTCACCTGCTAACAGCTGATATGAATATGATTATCAGATTAATGTAAATGACTTCAAATGAAAGACTTAATATTAGGTCATATGACTTAGAACATCATCTATTTACATAAAGCTTAACACTGGCTAAATGTAAAAAGGGAGGGTCCTGTGCATTATGAAAATCCAACAGATGTAGCTACTACACCTTGTAGGTGTAGAGTGAGAGACTACAGCTACTACACCTGGTAGGTGTAGAGTGAGAGACTACAGCTACTACACCTTGTAGGTGTAGAGTGAGAGACTACAGCTACTACACCTTGTAGTGGTACAGTGAGAGACAACAGCTACTACATCTTGTAGGTGTACATTGAGAGACTACAGCTACTACACCTTGTAGGTGTAGAGTGAGAGACTACAGCTACTACACCTTGTAGGTGTACAGTGAGAGACTACAGCTACTACACCTTGTAGGTGTAGAGTGAGAGACTACAGCTACTACACCTTGTAGGTGTAGAGTGAGAGACTACATCAACTACA
Source organism: Brachyhypopomus gauderio (assembly GCF_052324685.1). NCBI lineage: Eukaryota > Metazoa > Chordata > Actinopteri > Gymnotiformes > Hypopomidae > Brachyhypopomus > Brachyhypopomus gauderio. The sequence goes on from NW_027506871.1 coordinate 211,139, forward strand.
CCTTGTAGGTGTACAGTGAGAGACTACAGCTACTACACCTTGTAGGTGTACAGTGAGAGACTACAGCTACTACACCTTGTAGGTGTACAGTGAGAGATTACAGCTGATCTATTGTCATGGATGATTTATGATAGCCATTGTCTAACAGTCCATCAGCGGACAGCTGCTATTGGCTGTACAGTTTGAGTGGCAGTCCAGTTAACCTATCAGAGACACTGACGTGTGTGAAAAGACTCAAGTATTTGTAATTCAGATTACAAATAAAATGCCATGCTAAAAAAAAAACAATTCTAAAAGTACCTAAGATGTCTGCACAATTGTGTAATTCAATCTCCAGTAAACAGATAATGTATGTTTGACAGGCTGCACACTGTCAGAGAGTCCAATGGCAGATTTGATCAAATACCCCGGAGAGTCTGTTTTCCTGCCCTGTTCCTGCACTGACCCCCACACCAAACCTGCCAGTGTCAAATGGGAGCATCTGATCTCCAGTACTGAGCCTGCATGGACAGAGGTGTCCAACGGGACCAGACACCACAGAGACAGAGTCCACATGTCTCACCAGAACCATCCAGCAAATCTCTCTCTACTCCTCTTTAACCTGACTGAGGAAGACCAGGGAACATACAGGTGTACAGTCAACAACAACAACCAGTCCATCAGCATCCGCCTCTCCATTAAAGGTAAAAGAGTTCAAGCTCAACTAAACCTTTCAGCACTGTGGTTCTGAGAGGGAGTGGCAGACAAAACCCTTACTATGTGAATCTCACAATGCCGTTTAACAGCAGTTTGGTCAGCTCAGGGGAAATATTGATATATTTTGGTTTGATTAACTACAAGTTGCATATCAGAATCACACATGGATCACTATATTAAGCCAAAATAGCAGAAGTATCAAATGAAGCCTGATAATGTAGAGTAGTATTGATCTACAGCCAGTCATGCACACCCTGTCATATAAGGACATGTCCCCACACCTGTCATATAAGGACATGTCCCCACACCCTGTCATATAAGGACATGTCCCCACACCTGTCCCCCTCTACACTGACCAGTCAGACAAGTACAGTCCCAGTGTCTCAGACATGACTGGGGTCCCCATGAGCACCACAGCACTGAAACCAGTACACACTGGTTCAGAAGGTTTTCGTTTAACACCACCGAGTGTTCCTTTAACAGAACAAGAGTCAGCTACATCCGGCTCAAGGTGGTTGTTATGGTAGAGCATTTGACTGTAGCTTGTTCCTGGTGGAGCTCCTGTTATAGAAGAAGATCTAGAAGAAGATTCAGATCTAGGCAGGATGGGATGTGTTAATCTGGTCATACATGTACATGTGTGTCTGGTACACTGAAATGTCTCTCTTCAAGTATTCCAAGTTCTTTATGAGCTCAGAGGGGTACAACACCTACTTCACCTGCTAACAGCTGATATGAATATGATTATCAGATTAATGTAAATGACTTCAAATGAAAGACTTAATATTAGGTCATATGACTTAGAACATCATCTATTTACATAAAGCTTAACACTGGCTAAATGTAAAAAGGGAGGGTCCTGTGCATTATGAAAATCCAACAGATGTAGCTACTACACCTTGTAGGTGTAGAGTGAGAGACTACAGCTACTACACCTTGTAGGTGTAGAGTGAGAGACTACAGCTACTACACCTTGTAGTGGTACAGTGAGAGACTACAGCTACTACATCTTGTAGGTGTAGAGTGAGAGACTACAGCTACTACACCTTGTAGGTGTAGAGTGAGAGACTACAGCTACTACACCTTGTAGGTGTAGAGTGAGAGACTACAGCTACTACACCTTGTAGGTGTACAGTGAGAGACTACAGCTACTACACCTTGTAGGTGTAGAGTGAGAGACTACAGCTACTACACCTTGTAGGTGTAGAGTGAGAGACTACAGCTACTACACCTTGTAGGTGTACAGTGAGAGACTACAGTTACTACACCTTGTAGGTGTAGAGTGAGAGACTACAGCTACTACACCTTGTAGGTGTAGAGTGAGAGACTACAGCTAAGTAAGTTTCTGCTTTTGAATACATGGCTCTAAAGGTGTCTGGCCAGTCTACCGTAATTCTACTGCTGGTATATCGCCCACCTAAACTCTCCACAGCTGACTTTCTGTCTGAACTCAGTGAACTGCTTACTGCTTACAGTGAGAGACTATAGCTACTACACCTTGTAGGTTTACAGTGAGAGACTACAGCTACTACCATACCTGTCAAGTTTTGTATTTAAAAATACGGGACATTTCCCGTGTACGTCATCGCCTAATTTGCATAATCAGTTATTTGCATATAACCGCAATCGAGGCTGTAGGAGAAACGAAAACATCTTTGGATTGGCAAAAGTGAAGAAAAAACACCCCAAATATGTTTTGAACTACAAATGAATAAAAAAAATAAATAATTTCTAGTGGTATTTCTAGCTACAAATGGGGACATCTCCTGGGCATATTTCTGTGCCTTTAGCCCGCGTTTGTGCTTGGCAGATTGTTCGTGCTGACGGACATCGTTCCTTCCCCCATGAGAGACAGTAAAATCACAGCTACATATCTTACAGAATGAGTAGCTATGCCCCTTCATGCTCCTCTTTAGGAAAATAAATTCCCTGTCGCATTCGTCAAGGTACTCACACGTACGCTTAGCTTTTTAGGCAGGACTGCCTTCTCTCGTTAAATCCTGATTTGTTGTTCCACGTTTGCTCCCACTGTCGACACTAAACCCGCGAGTTTTAATTTATATATTTTTTAAAGCATTCATGTTCCGCGCCAAACAGAATTCTGTCACTAGCCTCGTGAGAACTGCTACCTGCAGTAGTCTGGGTGGCAGTTCTCGCGAGGCTAGTGACAGAATTCTGTTTGGAGCGGCCCATGAATGCTTTAAAAAAATAAAAATTGAAAACTGAAAATATGGGACAAATACGGGAAAATAAAAATACGGGACGTCGCCGGGACAGAGCGGTAAAATACGGGACTGTCCCGGCCAAAACGGGACACTTGACAGGTATGTACTACACCTTGTAGGTGTACAGTGAGAGACTACAGCTACTACACCTTGTAGGTGTACAGTGAGAGACTACAGCTACTACACCTTGTAGGTGTACAGTGCGAGACTACAGCTACTACACCTTGTAGGTGTACAGCAGGGTTGCCAACTTTTGACGTTCGCTTGGAGTGAGATTTTAACCTGGAGCCAGTGGGGAGTGTATTTTGTTGAGTGGGGGGGGGGGGGGGGGGAACGAAAGTTGTTGGGGGGGGGGGGGGGGTGGCGAACGTAAAATGGACACAGATTCAGTGTTATATCGCCGGTGGATGGCGCCAGAGCTAGCGAACTAGTAACGTATTGAATCATATATGTGGATCTGAGGTAAATAAACTGGATATTTTTTTTCGGCGTGAGATATCGGAAGTGTGGCGTGAGAGCGTGTGAAAACGGTCAAATGCGTGTGTCTCACGCTCAGTGCGTGAGAGTTGGCAACCCTGGTACAGTGAGAGACTACAGTTACTACACCTTGTAGGGGTACAGTGAGAGATTACAGCTGATCTGTTGTCATGGATGATTTGTGTTAGCCATCCTCTAGCAGTCCATCAGTGGACAGCTGCTATTGGCTGGATATTTTGAATGGCAGTCCAGTCAACCTATCAGAGACAGTAACGTGTGTGAAAAGAATCAAAGATTTGTATCTCAACTTACACAAGATATGCCATGCCAAAAAAACAATTCTAAAGGTGCCTAAGATGTCTGCACATTCATGTATTTCATAAATGAATTCAATCTCCAGTAAACAGATAATGCGTTTGGCAGGCTGCACACTGTCAGAGAGTCCAGGGGCAGAACTGATCAAATACCCCGGAGAGTCTGTTCTCCTGCCCTGTTTCTGCACTGACCCCAACACCAAACCTGCCAATGTCAAATGGGAGCATCTGATCTCCAGTACTGAGTCTGCATGGACAGAGGTGTCCAACGGGACCAGACACCACAGAGACAGAGTCCACATGTCTCACCAGAACCATCCAGCAAATCTCTCTCTACTCCTCTCTAACCTGACTGAGGAAGACCAGGGAACATACAGGTGTACAGTCAACAACCAGTCCATCAGCATCCGCCTCTCCATTAAAGGTAAAAGAGTTCAAGCTCAACTAAACCTTTCAGCACTGTGGTTCTGAGAGGGAGTGGCAGACAAAACCCTCACCATCTGGATCTCACAGTGCAACTTATCAGCTTGGTCACCACAGGGGAAATATTGATATATTTTGGTTGGATTATATTAGTTATTAATATAATTGCATAATTAATTATTATTATTTAATTATTAGTTGCATGTCAGAACATCCATCACACATGGATCACTGTATTAAGCCAAAATATCAAAAGTATCAAATTGTCATGCCTGGTTCCGCCCCCCTCCTGTCCACCACACCTTCTTTGTATAGTCCTGCCTTTATTTGCCTTCTCAGCTGTTTCTTGTTTGTTTCATTATTGTTCTGGTATTTAGTTCCTGGTTTTCTATGTTCTCATCGTGGGTTATTGTGTGTGTTTGTGACCTGGTTGTTAGCTCTAGTTTATGTTTAAAGCCTTGTAAGTATCGGCATTGGTCTTGGTTATTCTTGCCTCCTTGTCCTTTATGTTTAGACTTTAGTTATTCCTAAAAGCGCTTTCTGTGTTCTTTCTTAGTGTACTCTGGTTTATGCTTTGTGCTCCGTGTTACATTGTCTATCTATCTGTCTTATCATTCGTATCTGTTAGTGTGACGGGCAGGGTGAGCAACTTAAAAAGGAAGCGATCACGCCAAGTCTCAGGGAAAGAGGATGGTTTAATAGAAAGTGTGCAAACCAAAAACCCGTGCATTGTTCCGAATGAAGGAAATAATAACCAGCAGTCAACTGGTACAAAGACAAGACGTATATAGACAAACAAACGACCCTCAGGTGAGACGGATCACGGGTCCCGCCCACCTGAGGGACGAACATCACGTGACCAAAAACAGGACCGCTGCCGCTGTAACCGGGGGCGACCGGTAGGGGGCCCCCCCACAACGTGACAGTTAGTCTAGCTTCTGTGTATTTGGTTCTAGTTCCCTATGGTTTTACCCTGCGTATAGTTCTTAATGGTTCGGTGTTACTGATCGTTATTTTGTGGTTTTGTATCTCTCATTTACTTTAGTCTCTGCTGTGTTTTCTCTGTGCCTTGTATTATTTCAGCATTCTTTTTACATAAACGTATTTTCCTTTCTTAGTCGCTGTAGTCCGTTGTGTTCATTCGCTAGTGTTTCAGTGAAGTGTGTTCAGTATGCCGCGTAAGTTGCGCACTCTCCGTGTGGGCGCAGTTTCTTTAGAGGAGACTAGCTCCGTTCAGGTAGCAGTTCGCTCTTTATCGCGAATGTGTCGAACCCCGACTCCCACCGCGTTACACAAATTAGGCCTGATACTGTAGAATAGTATTAATCTAAAGGCAGTCATGCACACCCTGTCATATAAGGACATGTCCCCACACCCTGTCATATAAGGACATGTCCTCACACCCTGTCATATAAGGACATGTCCCCACACCTGTCCCCCTCTACACTGACTAGTCAGACAAGTACAGTCCCAGTGTCTCAGACATGACTGGGGTCCCCATGAGCACCACAGCACTGAAACCAGTACACACTGGTTCAGAAGGTTTTCCTTTAACACACATTCATTATTCCTTTAACACACACCCAGTCTTCCTTTAACACATACTCATTCATCCTTTAACAGCACAAGTCCTCACACTAGAGACAGAGTCAGCTACATCCGGCTCAAGGTGGTTGTTAGGGTAGATCAGGGGTGTCAAACTCATTTTCACCGCGGGCCACATCAGCATAATCGTTACCCACGGAGGGCCATATGTAACTTATAAATGTACCTACTCCTTAATGTTAAATACCTCTGAATTTATTACTTATTCAAGTTACAAATATTACAGATATATTTGCGTAAATTGCTGTTATTATAACATAAATCCTTTAAATTTGTTAGGTTATGAAACCCACATTACTCCATCAATCAACGATCAAACTATCCAAGTGAATAAAGAAAAATTGACCAAATATAACACATTTACTTTGTTCAAAACTTGAAATATCAAATTATTGAATGAAAATAGCGATTGCTTCAAAAATGCTCCCTCTGAAAAAGACTGAAGTCACATCAAAGCAGCTTTTACTGCCGTTTCGTTTGTGGTTGTGAACACATTCTGTTGCGATCGCAGTTTGCGTTTTAATTCTTTGACAAATCGTCGTTTTTCTTGATGGCAAATTTTGGCATACTTAGCTCCGTGTTTGGTCGCAAAATGCCGACGTATATTATAGTCTTTGGCTTGCTCATTAGGGTTCTGGACCCATAGTATTGTTAACCTTTTAAATCCTGTAAAGCGCTTTGTGACAACATGTGTTGTGAAAAGCGCTATACAAATAAATTTTGATTGATTGATTGATTGACTCTTTGACAACCGCTACCGCTTCATACCCGTTTTTCTCCTTGAAGCACAAACGTATTCAGTTCCCCACTTTTCTTGAAACACCCTTCTATCTGCATCAATGTTTCTCTTCCTGATAATTTTGGGATCATTATTTGTATTTCCCAATTACACTTATTGGGAAAATTGCATTGATATGGAAACATTTTTTTTTGGACAATTTGGCTTTTTAAGCTCTCGCGGGCCACATAAAATGACACGGCAGGCCACATTTGGCCCGAGGGCCTTGAGTTTGACACCTGTGAGGTAGAGCATTTGACTGTGGCTTGTTCATGGTGGATCTCCTGTTATAGAAGACGATCTAGAAGAAGATTAAGATCTAAGCAGGATGGGATGTGTTAATCTGGTCATACATGTAACATAATGGACAACGCAGCCAGGCTTGTGGGAGCTGTGCGTTTTTATTGATCCTCTCAGGCAGGTTCAGCACAACCAAACAGCACTATTGTTCATATGGAAGCCTAGAGCGGACAATTACAAATGTGTTTCAAAACTATCCATATATTAAATTTCCCCTCTTCACCTACAGAAACATCTAGTTCTACAGAACTATCCATACATTACATCTCCCTTCTTCAGCTACAGAAACATCTGCATAATTTCTGCTGCGGTTAACTAACACTGATACATTTGTTGGACAAAGCTTGTACATCAACAATGGCATATATCAGACTGTTCTGTACATAACAAAATATTTGTGTAGCGGATACATATGTTAGTTTATGGATTATGAACGGGGCACCATCCTGATTGCTCAGGAACCAGTATTGTGATAACGGAGATAGGTGGAATATGGTTTGATCAGTCTCATTACTAAAGGGTTAAGTTCTGGTTCCGTGCAGTGACCTAATACCATCGACCAAAATATGCATTTACCACCGTGACCAGATGAATAAATGTCCGCATTTATTAAATGGTTAATATTACAATTGATACAAAGCATATGAATGATTTGGCTCAAATTGAAACTAAACCTATATGTGAATCTACTAATTTAAACCAGGGATATAATAGTGAACAACAAAGAATATAAAATTAAACAACAATAGCGAATGATAAACAACTGTCGGATCATGAGATTTATTTATTTAACTATCCTAAGGCTTGCCTAACTAGCGTAGGACCCAGGGACGGATACGAGGTCTTTAGAGAGAGAATAGAAAAGAAGAAAGAGGAAGTTTGGGCAGGTTAATGGTAACAGTATTTACTATTTTGGACTCCGGGAGAAATAACAGCTGGCAACCCCAAAACAGCATATGAACTGAGCGTCTTACTTCGAAGGAGCGACATGGTTACGCGGACCAAGCGGTGCGCGTTCACGGTTCGTTTCTTGAGGCGGCTGAGCAGGTCATGTGAGACGGCTCGGGTCGCGGAGACTTAGCGGTGACGTCACAGTCGAAGCTTGAGGGCGCAGACAAACTTGTGCAGATGACTTGACTGAGAAAGAAGATGAGCTTGACTTGAACGACTAGACGAAATAAAAGTAATTTTGACGACGAAATGTAGAATAAAGAAAATAAAATAAAGAAGAATCTTCTGTTGGACTCGGTGAGAGCGTTAGTTGCGGTTTCTTGGCATCGCTCTTCTGGACATTGCGGTGTTTGGCGTGAGTCCAGCGAACAGTCGCGATGGTTTGGCGTGTTCGAGTCTTTGAGTCTCGGCGACTCTGGCGAAGTTCTCCAAGTCTTCCCAAATTACCAGGCTGCCAAGCTCATTGTTTCGCTTCGAGCTAGGGCTTTTAAAACAAGTTTTGGGGGCATAATTGTAAGGCACTTTCATGTTCATCAGGCCATTGACCATTGGCCTTTATTAATGAATATTCATGACCTCTGCCCAGACAGGGGAGAGAAAGAGAGAGAGAGAGAGAGAGAGAGAGAGAGAGAGAGAGAGAGGGGGAGAGCGAGGAGTGCCCGTCTTTCCAGGTCTAGTTAATGACTTAACCAAAGAAGACAGATTAACACAATTCGAAGACAAAGTAAACTAATCCTAAATAAATTGTCTTACATACTCTGCCTTACATTAACAAGAATTAATTTGGTTCTATTAGTCTACACATTGAGCCATTCTCAATTTCCACTTTTGGACAACAAATGACATAATGCACAGACAGGCATAAATGTGAGGTCACATACGTACACATGAGAATGATTACATTCGATGAGTAACATACAAACTAATACATAGATATGCATCAATGTGGTGTGTTTATACAGTAACACGTATTCTAATAAGATCACTTAATACTGAATACATGAAAGATCATAAGTTGTGTCTTTATATCAACCACATGGCACAGTGTTCACATTTAAATGGTCTTGTGGTCCTTTGTTCTTAAGGCTGGAATGCTGAATACTGGTTTCAAGAATAATTAATCTTTCCTTGTATGGAAGGTAGTCAAGTTCGGTGTCTCTAGACTGCATTCGCCGAGCTGGTTCCTGTAGGCTGAATCCCAATTCTGTGTACAGTTCAGATTTGGAGTTACAGAGATCTCTGAAATATTTGTATCTTCAGCTCTGGATTATAACACAGGACATAGAGTGGGTTTAAACTGTGGGCAATCAGATAAGGTTGGAATTTAGAGTTCCAACCTGTGGTCCCAACCTGTGGACACTGTGGTCCCAGTGTCCTTCGACGAAGGTTGGTTTTGACCAGCCTCTCTTAGATGGCCTCTCTCCCAAGCTCAGGAGATCATAAGGTCAGCATTGTAGGCTTTTGGGAGGTAAACACCACTATGGATGTGGGTCCTTTGGGGCCTGTTGCTGTTGTAAAGAATCAGTGTTTATCTTTACATACCATTAAAGAAATCTGGGTGAGTCAGTCGCTCAGTTCTAGGCAAAGGATTCCATTTTGGGTGTCACAGTGAAATGGCGTTTAGCTGTCTCCACTACATTTGTCTCTTATTTAAACAAACAAACAGATCCCGAACTTGAACTTTGGCTAACTTAGAAGGAGAGGTTGCTAGCACTTCACTTCCTCAAGGTGTCTTTACCACACCCGCCACTAACTACAACACAGTCTTACAACACAGAAATAACAAATTTAATCTCTCCAGTGGTTTCCCAATTCTCCCACACCTGGTGTCTGCTGGAATGTGTGTGCTTGATCGTGACTAGATGCTTTTGAAAGCCTCTGAACTGGTTCTTGCGGAGCAAGAGACTGTGGCTCTGTCCCATTCAAAGAGTCTGATGTTTCAGTCCAAGGCTTATCAGACATGGGATGGCGAGAGCAGTTAGCACCTGCTGAAGATGTTGACTATTTTGACAATATTTCCACCACTGTCCACAATGTAGGATCGAGGAGCACTGTGTGGCTAGATTACAACACCTGGAGACCACTTGCTGCTACCAGGATATGGGACCATCTTGACCTCATCTCCTGGTTCAAGAGGTGAACATGGACCTGTGGCTTGTTTCCGATCATAATAGACCTTCTGTGCATCTTTGCTCTTGTCTAGCAGCTATTTAACCTTGCGTGTTATTGCCTGCTCGCTTGAGAAGTGCACATGCTGTAGGCAACTTGTTACGAGGTCTCCTGCCCATAAGCATTTGAGCTGGGGATAAGCCTACAGACTCGGGTGGTGTAGTGCGGTAGTCAAGAAGCACAAGATGCTTGTCTGGTGCTTTATGCCATAGTTTTTTGACAATCTGCACTGCACGCTCCTCTTCACTGTTTGAGTGCGGCGTGTGTGGAGATGATGTCCTATGCATGATGCCATACAACTTGCAGAACTGACTCAACTCTTCTGATGAGTTTTGAGGTCCAGAATCAGACCTCAGGGTTGCTGGAATGCCATGTCTGCCAATCTGGGCTTTCAGAGCTCCTATCACGGTATGGCTGTGTGTGTCTTTCAGCTCATCCACTTCAACAAACATTGAGTAATAATCCACAAGTAAAATGTATTCCTTGCCTCCAAACTCAACAGGTCTGTGGCCACTTCCTCAAAAGGTAGTTTGGGTGTCTTTGTTGGTTTGAGAGGTAGAGGTCTGGGCAGTCTATTCTGAAACACTTGGAGCAGTTTCTGTCTACTTTTTCAATCTCAGCACTCATGCCGGGCCAGTACATACCTCCCGACTTCACAGTTTATTCTTCACCATACCAAGGTGTGACTGATGTTTGAGCTTTAACGTATGACTTCACATGGTGGCACTGCTAGGCGCAGCCCTTTGTACACAATGCCATCCAACAAAGCTCGCTGGCTTCTGGAGTCCCAGTAAGGCTGAACTGGAACTGGAACGTCTGTGGTCTGGCCATCCATGCTGAATTATCTGTTGAAGTGGGCCTGACTCTTCTTGTGTACATTCTTGAAGTTCAGCATACTTCTGATCACTGATAGAGATGCAGCTGATCATGGTGACACACACTAAATCATTCAACTCCGGCTCCCTCACTGCAAGCTGTGCCCTGGACAGTGTCAGGACGTTACATGTCTTCCCCTTTTCTGTACTTCACTTTGATGTCATACCACTGAAGACGCAGAGTTGACAGTAGTGATTTCTTGAAGATATCTTTGAGTGACTTGTGGTATATGAAGACTGTTACATGCTTACCAAATATGTAATGGTGAAATGTTGTGCTGTCATGCACAGTAGAGGGCATTTCCTTCTGTATTTGAGCGTAATGAGATTCTGTGTCAGTTAAAAGAGAGCACCATCCTATGTGAATCATAGCAGAAGTTGCTTTCAGTATTCTGGGTGCCAAAGTTTTTTTCAGTTCTGGACACCAAATCAGGATTTCTCCAAATTGAGCTGGATGAGACGTCGTCCTTCCTCACAACATTTAACGCTCAAATAGGCATATTCAGTTGGCTCAGGTTACCTTTTGGCCTCAAATGCGCACCAGAAATCTTCCAACGCATCATAGATGCCAAGCTGGAGGGCATTAATGGGGCTGCTGGAATAATGGATAATATAATGGATGGTATCGTCGAAGCACCCATGGTGGAGCAGCATGACACAATCCTCTCTAAAGGATCTAAACTTCAGCAAATGGCACATTTTGAGTAGTAGTCCAATCGTCCCATCAGAGACACTGACGTGTGTGAAAAGACTCAAATATTTATAATTCAGATTACAAAAAAATATGCCATGCTAAAATAACAAATATAAAGGTGCCTAAGATGTCTGCACATTCATGTATTTCATAAATGAATTCAATCTCCAGTAAACAGATAATGCATGTTTGACAGGTTGCACACTGTTAGAGAGTCCAATGGCAGATTTGATCAAATACCCCGGAGAGTCTGTCCTCCTGCCCTGTTTCTGCACTGACCCCCACACCAAACCTGCCAGTGTCAAATGGGAGCATCTGATCTCCAGTACTGGGTCTGCATGGACAGAGGTGTCCAACGGGACCAGACACCACAGAGACAGAGTCCACATGTCTCACCAGAACCATCCAGCAAATCTCTCTCTACTCCTCTTTAACCTGACTGAGGAAGACCAGGGAACATACAGGTGTACAGTCAACAACAACAACCAGTCCATCAGCATCCGCCTCTCCATTACAGGTAAAAGAGTTCAAGCTCAACTAAACCTTTCAGCAACTGTGGTTCTGAGAGGGAGTGGCAGACAAAACCCTTACTATGTGAATCTCACAATGCCGTTTAACAGCAGTTTGGTCAGCTCAGGGGAAATATTGATATATTTTGGTTTGATTAACTACAAGTTGCATATCAGAATCACACATGGATCACTATATTAAGCCAAAATAGCAGAAGTATCAAATGAAGCCTGATATTGTAGAGTAGTATTAATCTACAGCCAGTCATGCACACCCTGTCATATAAGGACATGTCCCCACACCCTGTCATATAAGGACATGTCCTCACACCTGTCATATAAGGACATGTCCCCACACCCTGTCATATAAGGACATGTCCACACACCTGTCGTATAAGGACATGTCCCCACACCTGTCATATAAGGACATGTCCCCACACCTGTCATATAAGGACATGTCCCCACACCCTGTCATATATAGACATGTCCCCACACCTGTCCCCCTTTACACTGACCAGTCAGATAAGTATAGTCCCAGTGCCTCGGACATGACTGGTGTCCCCATGAGCACCACAACACTGAAACCAGTACCCACTGGTTCAGAAGGTTTTCCATTAGCGCACACTCATTATTCCATTAATACACACTCAGAAAGTCTTTCTTACATTCTCTTTCTCCTTCTAAGAACCAGATTCAACCGTTAATAACCTGGGGGATCATCAATCACCAACCACCAATAACCACCAGACGAGTTCTGTCCCATGGAAGCCAATCAAAATCCTGACCCTGCTGATGTCATTGGTGCTACTGCTAGTGCTGCTAGTGCTGCTAGTGGTTGCTGGAGTTTACTGCACATGTGTGAAAGGTATGAATAAACACACAGTGTGACTTAGTGACAGGGTGAACAATGTGAAAGGGTGAACAGAGACAACAGTGTGATTGTGTGACTAATGTGACAGTGTGAACCGTGTAACAGCGTGAACAGTGTAACAAGATGTGACAGGGTTAATAGTGTGACAGTATGAACAGTTTGATAGTGTAACAGGGTGAACAGTGTGAACAGTGTGATAATGTAACAGGGTAGCAGTGTGATAGTGTAACAGGGTGAACAGTGTGATAATGTAACAGGGTAACAGTGATAGTGTAACAGGGTGAACAGTGTGATAATGTAACAGTGTGAACAGTGTGATAGTGTGACAGTGAACAGTGTGACAGGGTGAACAGTGTGACAGGGTTAATAGTGTAACAGGGTGAACAGTGTGATAATGTAACAGGGTGAACAGTGTGAACAGTGTGATAATGTAACAGGGTGAACAGTGTGATAGTGTAACAGGGTGAACAGTGTGAACAGTGTGATAGTGTAACAGGGTGAACAGTGTGATAGTGTAACAGGGTGAACAGTGTAACAGTGTGGTCAGCTATGTTGACATACACACTGCAGCACCACTGTGGTCTTGGTGTGAGTAAGAAACTGAACCAAGATGTTGACATCAGCAGAATTCCTGAGTGGTGTGTGTGTAGTGATTCATCTTCACACTTACATCCAGTACAACAGGTCAGGGGTCATGTGTGATGATGTAAACAACGTCCCAGCATGTGTGTGAGTGACAGATGCTCATATTCTCATTACTCAGGAAGAAAACAAAACAGTCAAGAGAAGAGAGGAGAAAGCAAACACAACGAGGTAAAACAGCTCCAGAGTGTGTGTGTGTGTGTGTGTGTGTGTGTGTGTGTGTGTGTGTGTGTGTGTGTGTGTGTGTGTGTGTGTGTGTGTGTGTGCATGCGTGTGTGTGTGCGTCCAGTCAAACTTTTGTGTCTAACTGTACTGAAGGGATGACGTTTATTGAAGTTTGATGAAGCAGCTCCATCTGTTCTGATTTCTCTAGGATGACGTGGTATACTCCTCCTTCGATCATGGTAAAAAAGGACAAAGAACCCAAAGAGAGGTGTGTGTGTGTGTGTGTGTGAAAGATAGAGAGAGACAGAAATCATATGTCCAAGCAGACAGTAACATGGGGGGTTAATCACGTCTCTCCAGGTTGAGGAGAGTGTGATATATTCAGACAGTAACGTGGGTGTTAATAATGTCTCTCCAGGTTGAGGAGAGTGTGATATATTCAGACAGTAACGTGGGGGTTAATAATGTCTCTCCAGGTTGAGGAGAGTGTGATATATTCAGACAGTAACGTGGGGGTTAATAATGTCTCTCCAGGTTGAGGAGAGTGTGATATATTCAGACAGTAACGTGGGGGTTAATCATGTCTCTCCAGGTTGAGGAGAGTGTGATATATTCAGACAGTAACATGGGGGTTAATAATGTCTCTCCAGGTTGAGGAGAGTGTGATATATTCAGACAGTAACGTGGGGGTTAATCATGTCTCTCCAGGTTGAGGAGAGTGTGATATATTCAGACACCGTCTTTGGCAGGAAGCGCCCGTCAGCAGGAGAGGAGGTATGTGGTGTCCTTGAGGATCAGTCCAGGAATGAACATCTACCACATGGAATCCACCAGTGTGTTTGTTCTCTTGTAGTGTGAGCTCACCTACTCAACCGTGAGCCATGCAAAGAAGGGAGAACGAGCCCTCATACAGGTGAGCACATTTACCTGACAGGTGAACACATTAACCTGACAGGTGAGCCCATTAACCTGACAGGTGAGCACATTAACCTGAAGGGTGAGTACATTAACCTGACAGGTGAGCACGGTTACCTGATATTTTATACTTCACAGGCACTCTACACCATTGCAAACTACAGCTAAGATTAACATGGTATATCTCCACAAAATACTGTTAATGTAATTTAAGTGGTGTATTATAATCTATAAAGAATTTGAACAAGTGTGTCTGTGTGTGTTTTTATGTGTGTGTGTGTGTGTGTGTGTATTTGTCTCATTCCAGGATAATTCTGAAGAACCAACTGTTTATTCCAGTTTAAAAATAGCCAAAAAGTTACAGGTGGAATAGAGTTTATCACAGCATATGTAAAAAAAAAAACAAACCTTCTCATCAACAATACACACACTGGTAAACACACACACACACACACACTAATGAACACCATCCATTCATCCATTGTCATCCGCTTTGTCTGGGTTCGGGTCACGGGGGCAGTGGCCTAATCAAAGAGGCCCAGGTTTCTCTCTCCCCAGCCACCTTTACTAGCTCCTCTGGGAGGATACGGAGGCGTTCTCAGGGCAGCCGAGAGATATAATCTTTCCAGTATGTCCTGGGTCTTCCCCTGGTCTCCTCCCAGTTGGACATGCCTGGAGTGTCTCCCTATGGAGGCGCCCAGGTGGCATCCGGACCAGATGCCGAACCATCTCAACTGGCTCCTCTGTACATGGAGGAGCAGCGACTCTACTCCGAGCCTCTCCCGTGCTCCGTACCTTATCTCTAAGGGAGCGCCCAGACATCCTGCAGAGAAAACTAATTTCGGCCGCTTGTATTCACAATCTCATTCTTTCGGTCACTACACAGAGCTTGTGACCATAGGTACGATTCGGAACGTAGATTGACCAGTAAATCGAGAGCTTTGCCTTTTGGCTCAGCTCCCTCTTCACCACAACAGCCCGGTACAGCGTCTGTAATATTGCAGCCACAGCACCGATCCGCCTGTCAATCTCTCGTTCCATCCTTCCTTCACTCGTGAACAAGAACCTGAGATACTTGAACTCCTCCACTTGAGGCAAGGACTCACTCCCACCCAGAGAGGGCACTCCACCCTTGTCCACCTGAGTACCATGGTCTCAGTTTTAGAGGTGCTGATTCTCATCCCATCCGTCTCACACTCGGCTGCAAACTGATCCAGCGAGAGCTGCAGGTCTTGGCCCGATGATGCCAACGAAAGGGAGACGCAGAATCTTGAGGCCCCCAAACTGAACCCCCTCCACCACTTGGCTACGCTGAGAAATTCTGTCCATAAAGGTTATGAACAGAATCAGTGACAAAGGGCAGAGTACAACTCCCACCAGGAACCAGTCTGACTTACTGCCAGCCATGTGAACCAAGCTCCTGCTCTGTTTGTACAGGGACTGGATAGCCCATAGCAGCGGGCCCTATACTCCCACAACACCCCCCAGAGGAATCCCTGGGGAACACGGTCGAATGTCTTCTCCAAATCCACAAAACACATGTGGACTGGTTGAGTGAACTCCCATACAACCTCTAGAACCCTCGCAAGGGTGTAAAGCTGGTCCAGAACCCACATTGTTCCTCTTGTAACTGAGATTCGACTATCGACCGGACTCTCTTCTCCAGTACACCGATGTAAACGCGATGTTGCAAAGATGTGTCAGCCAGGACAGTCCCACAACATCCAGAGCCTTAAGGAACTCAGGGCAGATCTCATCCACCCCTCAAGCCTTGTCACTAAGGAGTTTCACAACTACCCTGGTCACTTCAGCCCGAGTGATGGGCAAACCACCGTCCGAGTCCCCCAGCTCTGCTACTAATGAACACATACAGAAGAAAAAAAAGTAATAGTGACAGTGCAAAAGACCTGATCTGTGTTCAGACACACCTGATCTTTTTACACTTCTGATGGTTTCTGATGAAAACTGCTGATGCGAATTGCTTGGGATCACGTGAGATATAGCATCAGTCACATGGCCAAGATCACGTGAGATATAGCATCAGTCACATGTCCAAGATCACATGAGATATAGCATCAGTCACATGTCCAAGATCACGTGAGATATAGCATCAGTCACATGTCCAAGATCACATGAGATATAGCATCAGTCACATGTCCAAGATCACGTGAGATATAGCATCAGTCACATGTCCAAGATCACATGAGATATAGCATCAGTCACATGTCCAAGATCACGTGAGATATAGCATCAGTCACATGTCCAAGATCACGTGTCCACACTTGAGTGTAGAGTGCACAGAGGTATAGTGTTTGAGTTTGTGTGCCAGCTCCTCAATGATTGCACTCTTCAGAGAATGTCCTTTATTAACGCACTCTTCAGAGAATGTCCTTTATTAATGCAATCTTCAGAGCAGTGTCCTTTATTAACGCACTCTTCAGAGAATGTCCTTTATTAACGCACTCTTCAGAACAGAATGTCCTTTATTAGTGCACATTTCAGAGAATGTCCTTTATTAATACACTCTTCTGAGAATGTCCTTTATTAACGCACTCTTCAGAACAGAATGTCCTTTATTAGCGCACTTTTCAGAGAATGTCCTTTATTAACGCACTCTTCAGAGAATGTCCTTTTTTAAACGCACTTTTCAGAGCAGAGTGTCCTTGTCACGTTGAGGACCCCGGCCCCTCCCTTTTGGGCGTGTGTTGACGTAGTCTACGTGCATCGTCTGCGTCTATGGATATCCGTGGATATGGCATGTCGTGTGACTAATCAGTATCACCTGTGACTCGTCTCGTAATCACGTGGGGTTAATGTGGTTTGTCTATTTAATGTGCGCTCGCGCAGTGTCCTGTGCTCGTCGTTGTCTAATGTTTACACGTTGCTGTGTGTTAATGTGTTTGTTGCTCGTGCGCTACTGCGCTGTATCTGTTCGAAATAAACGAAGTGACGTCAGACCCGAGGATTCCGTGTCTCATCCTTGGCTGCGCCCGTGCGTCACAGAACGACGAGCCTGAGAGAGACACCACAAGAATGCCAGGCTATGCCACCCGGCCGAAGAAGGCACAACGCCCCAGCAAGCGGCATCACCGCACGTCTCCCTCCCCCCAGCGCCGCGAAGCCCCGCCGACTCTGACGCAGCTCAAGAGGGATCCTGAATGCGCCTACCTGCTCTGCGCGGCTCGGGAAACGGCGATTCCCGAGTTGGCGGAGGAATACCGCCGGACAGCTGTGCAGGTGTGGCTGGAGAAGCGCCCCTCTCCCTACCGGGGGCTCTCACCCCTGCGGGTGGGTGTCCAAGAGCCTGAGAGGTACCCTCCCGGTCGTAAGGAGAGAGAGAAGGAGGGGAGTTCCTCCCTGCGTCACGAGGCCACGCCCACGCTGGAAGAACTGGAGCGGGACCCGGTATGTGCTGCTCAGCTGGCCGCGGCTCGTACGTGCCAGGACCCCTGCATGGCGGAAGAGTTCCGCGAGGGCGCGGTGAGAATCTGGAGACATTTACACCTGTCTCCTTCCCGTGCCCTCTCGCCTCCGAGGGTGGAAGCCTGTGTCTCCGGCGCCACCTCATCGACCCCGGAGAGCGAGTTTGGGGAGGGGGACTCAGAGGAGGAGCAGGAGGAGAACTACCCGCCATCCGTGGGCGAAGCTCCCACCGTGGACTACAGCGGGGAGGTGGACCCGGCTCCCTCGGTCTACTCCGACCCCACTGTGGATTCTGGGGAGGGCGAAGAGGAGGAAGAGGACTACCCTCCCTCCGTGGGCTCTTCTGCAGAGGACCACGGTGAGGACGAAGGGGACTATCCCTCCTCATTATACTCTGCTCCCACCATCGATTACGGAGAAGGTGAGGAGGACTACCCTCCGTCAGTGGGCTCTTCTGCGGAGGACCACGGTGAAGGCGAGGGGGACTATCCCTCCTCGCTATACTCCGCTCCGACCATTGATTACGGGGAAGGTGAGGAGGACTACCCTCCGTCCGTGTGCTCGGGCGTGTCCGAATACACGGACAGTGAACCTTACACGGAGGAAGAGGGTAGTCCGGTGGCATCGGAACGCTCTGTAAGGACCGTCAAAGGGAGAACCAGCCCGGCGGTGAGAGCTTCCTCGGATCCTTACGAGGGGAGCGCTATGGACTGCTCTCGAGGAGGGAGTTCAGCCACTCCGATGAGCTGGAGCTTGGGCAGTGAGGAGGAAGAGGAGATGGAGGCCAAGGAAGAAGGCCACACTGCTCGCTCCAGAGCGTGGTCGGGGAGCGAAGGAGAAGGTCCCTACGACCTACCAGGAGGGGAGACCAGCCGCGCTGCACAGGGCACGTCCGCCAGCCGCGCTGCACAAGGCGCGTCCGCCAGCCGCGCTGCACAGGGCGCGTCCGCCAGCCGCGCTGCACAGGGCGCGTCCGCCAGCCGCGCTGCACAGGGCACGTCCGCCAGCCGCGCTGCACAGGGCACGTCCGCCAGCCGCGCTGCCCCGGGCACGTCCGCCAGCCATGCTACACCCGGCGGAGGATTCGCAGCGAGGGCAGGAGGGGGACTGCCCACCGCAGCACCTGCAGCTCCCGACCTCTCCCCTCTCATCGCTCTCCTCCTGGCGCGTAGCCTGGCGCCTGTTACGTGTTT
Source organism: Brachyhypopomus gauderio (assembly GCF_052324685.1). Taxonomy (NCBI): domain Eukaryota; kingdom Metazoa; phylum Chordata; class Actinopteri; order Gymnotiformes; family Hypopomidae; genus Brachyhypopomus; species Brachyhypopomus gauderio. Next base: position 230,364 of record NW_027506871.1, read on the forward strand.
GTATGTCCCAGTATTTGTGAGTCTTCCCGTGTGTATACCAAACCCATTTTTCCCGTTTGTTCCTCTATGTGTTAACGTTCCTGTGTGTATGTTTGTGAACGTCCCGTTCAACCTGTCTAACGTCTTTTCCCCGGTCTTCCCAGGGAGGGTGTGCTAGGCGATTCGTGACGGACGCTTCGCCAAGGGCGGTCACCTCCCAGACGCAGGACTGAGCGCGTCGGATCCGCCCATCGTCGTGGGTTCGGGGCACTCGGTCCTGTTGGCACCCCGGGACGGGTAGTGCCCTTGGAGGGGGCGTCTGTCACGTTGAGGACCCCGGCCCCTCCCTTTTGGGCGTGTGTTGACGTAGTCTACGTGCATCGTCTGCGTCTATGGATATCCGTGGATATGGCATGTCGTGTGACTAATCAGTATCACCTGTGACTCGTCTCGTAATCACGTGGGGTTAATGTGGTTTGTCTATTTAATGTGCGCTCGCGCAGTGTCCTGTGCTCGTCGTTGTCTAATGTTTACACGTTGCTGTGTGTTAATGTGTTTGTTGCTCGTGCGCTACTGCGCTGTATCTGTTCGAAATAAACGAAGTGACGTCAGACCCGAGGATTCCGTGTCTCATCCTTGGCTGCGCCCGTGCGTCACAGTCCTTTATTAACACACTCTTCAGAGCGGAATTTGTCTCCTATGTTTACGTGTCATTTAAAGAACAATCTAAGTATGGCTCTTAGAAATAATTAATAATCAATAACAAAATAAATAATCAATAGTAAGTGATACAACCATGTGATAGTGATTCTATGAATCATTAAAGAAGTGTAAGCCTGCACATGTAGAGGTAGAGTGTAGTCTGCACATGTAGAGGTAGTGTGTAGGCAGGACACTACGACACACTGGGTCTGGGCTCCATGTCTCTCCTGTCACAGTTCCTCACAGGTACAATAACAGAGTAATAATCAACAATAATCAGATCTGATGATGTTAATGAAGGGACCCAAGTAGACTAAACCCCATATTCCTGAACACACAGTGCTAATGCAGGACTGAAGTCTCCAGTGCTGTTACTATATTAACGTCTGTATTGGAGTGTCAGTTTCTACAGTTAATATTATGATGTGAATTAATTTTCCACTGTAAGACCACACCATCTCTGTGATGTCATAGCTGAGTTTGATTGTGTTACAATGTGATCAAGTATTTGATATGACAATTTGAACTACAATTACTTAAACAAATATGTCCTTTTGTTTTTATGAGTTCTGGTTTTATTTGAGTTTCATTCACATCCTTGATCAGGAGTTTTGTAAACTGAATTCTGGGCTGTTTCATCCTCAGTAGGTATCAGTGTTCATGTCTCTCTCTGATAGGTCTCAACAGACTACAGAGATGTCATTCAAGAATAGATTTAGCCGTGTTTCCTTTACACTGAGTAAAATACTCAAATACATTGTGATGGAAAATGCCATGTTGCTGGTTTTCTCATATGGACATTATTTTTTAACATTGCGTGTGACAGAATGAGGAAGTCTTAGGTGTTACAAAACTTGTTCTTGACAGACGCTAAATCCCCCCCCCCTAAATAATGAGAAGATTGTGCTTATGCAGACATATTGATATTAACGAATGTCTGTTCTGTATGTAAATGACCCAGCCCTCAATTTATATAAGGACTGGCAAAATGAAATGTGGAGGTGATTATGTGACGTTCGTGGGTCGCCAAAGGACGAGACACAGAATCCTCCTTTTGACTGACGTCACTTTTATTTTACTCAACAAATAGCGCGTAAAGCGCACGAAGAACATGTAATGATCACGGATACGTGTACACTTTAGACAACGACGAGCACAGGACACTGCGCGAGCGCACATTAAATAGACAAACCACATTAGCCCCGCGTGATTACGAGACGAGCCACAGGTGAGACGGATATTCACAGGACATAACCACACCCACGGAGATCCACAGGCGCAGACGAGTAGACGAAGACGACGTAGACACACGCCCAAAAGGGAGGGGCCGGGGTCCTCAACATGACAGATTACAGCACACACATAATTTGAACTAAAATTAATAGGTCTGTCAGTAAGAATAGTCAAATGGGCACCACCTATTGTTAATTTATGATAAACTAAGGACACATCATTGCAGTACACAAAAGCATAATAATTTATTTTATTTATCTTTTACTTATTCTAATTTTCTTTTTTATTTTCTCTCAGTTTCCAGTTTTATTGCTTTTTATTATCTTCTTATATTATTTATCTCTTAATCATTTTATCTTAAATCATTTTATCTTTAAATATTGTAAACGTTTTAATTTCTATATGATTTTATTATTTAAATAATTTTGATTTCTATTTTCATTCTGTGAAAAATCTTTTAATCTGTTTAAAATTTTTATGTATTCTATTTTGTGGGCAATGGCCTTCCCAAGGTGACAGACCTCGGGTCGTAATAAGCTTCTTCTTTTCTTGTGTGAAGCACTTTGAATTGCCAGTGTGTATGAAAGGTGCTGTATAAATAAACTTGCCTTGCTTTACCACGTAATGTTAATTTATGATAAACTAAGAACACATCATTACAGTACACAACACCACCTAATGTTAATTTATGATAAACTAAGGACACATCATTGTAGTACACAACACCACCTAATGTTAATTTATGATAAACTAAGGACACATCATTACAGTACACAACACCACCTAATGTTAATTTATGATAAACTAAGGACACATCATTACAGTACACAACACCACCTAATGTTAATTTATGATAAACTAAGGACACATCATTGCAGTACACAACACCACCTAATGTTAATTTATGATAAACTAAAGACACATAATTACAGTACACAACAGCACCTAATGTTAATTTATGATAAACTAAGGACACATCATTACAGTACACAACAGCACCTAATGTTAATTTATGATAAACTAAGGACACATCATTACAGTACACAACACCACCTAATGTTAATTTATGATCAGTGATGGCTAAGTTACCTTGAGAAAGTAATCCGATTACTGATTACTGATTACTCCTTTTAAAAGTAACTTAGTTACGTTACATATTACTTGATTTTAAAAGTAACTACGTTAGATTACAAGTTACTTTAGTAGTTACATTCAGCAGCAAAATAAATTTTTCCAATACTCACTTTATTGGAAGTGCATTTTTAACAGTAACAATGTATTGAAGCAGGTTCGGTAACCGAGGCAGAAACTGCTTAATCCAAAAATCCCGAGGAGGGAAACTTTATTGATAACGCAACCCTGGCGCGCGCAGGCTCCGCCCCCCAGTGTCACTTAAAGGGCAAGACTCGCCGTGAGGAGTACGAGTTGCTACAGTATCTCCTGACATTACGTTTGTGTAGCTGCGCGGTATTATTTGTAAATTTATTTGTAAACGTAATACAAGCGAACTGGGGTGGATTTCCCAAAACGTTCGTAGCGCCAAGTACTTCGTAACCTCGTATGAAGCTACGAACATTTCGGGAAACCCACCCCAGTTCAGTCAGACAGCTTGTGAAACGAAATACCATTACAATTTCAAGCATTTTAAAGTAGGCTACGTTAGTCAAAATTCCAGCACTTTTCAAACGTGAAACACAAAGCAACATTAAAATTGGTCAGGTAAATGTTCCTTCCCCTGTTTTTGAGGGGTGTTTCTTTATACTACCACATCGTTACGGGAGGACACAGCAAAGAATGACTTGTAAAACGTGCTCGCGCTCTCACAGGGTCACGTGCAGCGTGCGGAGTCGAGCGCTACGGTCAGACGCAAAAGTAGAACTGAGCCAGGAAGAAAGCAAAAATATATATTTTACTAGGGAAAATATAAATAGTAACGCACAGTTATTTGGATAAGTAACTTTAATCTGATTACTGGACTGGAAATAGTAGCGCGTTATATTACTCGTTACCGAAAAAAGTGGTAAGATTAGAGTAATGCGTTACTAAGTAACGCGTTACTGACATCACTGTTTATGATAAACTAAGGACACATCATTGTAGTACACAACACTACCTAATGTTAATTTATGATAACTATGGTCCAGAGCGAGTAGAGAAAGTTCCAGAATGTGTGTCAGTCTTTGTGTTCTCAGACTTTGTGATCCAACTACAAGCTCCACTGGCCCCGCTGAGTCCAACTGACTAGAGATGTGGGGGGAGCGCCACAGAGAATGGATCAGACCAACTGACTAGAGATGAGGAGGGAGCGCCACAGGGAACGGATCAGTCCAACTGACTAAAGCTGAGGGGGGAGCGCCACAGGGAACGGATCAGTCCAACTGAGTAGATATGAGGGGGGAGCGCCACAGGGAACGGATCAGTCCAACTGTCTAGAGATGTGGGGGGAGCGCCACAGAGAATGGATCAGACCAACTGACTAGAGATGAGGAGGGAGCGCCACAGGGAACTAATCAGTCCAACTGACTAAAGCTGAGGGGGGAGCGCCACAGGGAACGGATCAGTCCAACTGAGTAGATATGAGGGGGGAGCGCCACAGGGAACGGATCAGTCCAACTGACTAGAGATGTGGGGGGAGCGCCACAGGGAACGGATCAGTCCAACTGACTAGAGATGAGGGGGGAGCGCCACAGGGAACGGATCAGTCCAACTGAATAGAGATGAGGGGGGAGCGCCACAGGGAACGGATCAGTCCAACTGAATAGAGATGAGGGGGGAGTGCCACAGGGAACGGATCAGTCCAACTGACTAGAGATGTGGGGGGAGCGCCACAGGGAACGGATCAGTCCAACTGACTAGAGATGAGGGGGGAGCACCACAAGGAACGGATCAGTCCAACTGACTATAGAGAGACAGAGCAGGTAAGACACAATTTTCTTTTAAAAATACAAACACCACATCTATTGATACATTCCAAGATAACAATGTTGACGTGTGGTTTGTAGTGTATGACACTGAAACGTTTAGGGAAATGCCTGTGATCTCAATAAATGTGTTTGGTCATGATATGATGTTTGTAGTTGATTCAGGGAGGGTCAGTCATTGATTAGGAAGTAGGACCTTATTATTAATGTGCCCCCATTTTCATGCAGAAAATTAAGCACAAAAGGGGCATCAGGGGAGTCAGAGATCAGATGTGTGTGTGAATCAGGACGAGAGATCCTTCATAGTTCTTTACTTCCCAGTGTTTGTCCTGTAAACTTGAACGGGAGAGATTTGATGTGTGTAATGGCTGAAACACGAGAGACTGAGATGTTGATGGCACCAAACCGTGGATTGCGTGCGAGGCTGTTTGCATGGAGGCAAAAGACCGCTGTATGTGTGTAATTGTAAACTGTGAACTAACACTCTAACACGAGTGACTGAGATGTTGATATCACCAAACTGAGGAACATGTACAGAACTGTCCACATAGTGTTATGAAGACAGAGGACCTTCATGTAAGTGTCATAGTGTGAGATGGACCTGATGAAATGTATGAAAAGATGTTGTTTAAAGATAAACAGTCCAACCGTGAAAGGCTGTGACTGGTGGACGTGTACTGGTCTCCTAAGAACTCACTCAGCTATTGTGGTTCAACACTCTGATGGTGCAAGAACTGAGTTCTCATTCACACCCTCAGGTCCTTTATCTGTACAACACTGTGAGTGATAGTGTGTTGCTTTCAGCTTACTAACATTCCTCCCCATGTCTCCTTAATTGAAAGTGTGCAAAACAAAAACCCGTGACATAGTTCCAAATTAAGGATATAATTACCAGCGGTCAACTGGTACAAAGACAAGACATATATAGGCAAACAAACGACCCTCAGGTGAGACGGATTACGGGCTCCGCCCACCTGAGGGACACACATGACGTCACCAAACAACAACAAACACAGCCGCTGTGGACGGAGGCGACCGGTAGGGGGCCGCCTCACCGTGACAATAGGCAATGACACACAGACTACATATTCTAATGGCACTGACAAGTTGATTGACCTAAATATTTGCTTTGGGGCAAAAACAAAGAATGTTGAGTGAAGTATCTGCTTTTGCAGGTATTTCATTGAGTTTTGCTGTTTCCACTTTTGAGAAATGAACTTGTTGTGATGCCAATGATGAACGATGATGTGAGAAATGTACTAAATCAACTGAGTTAAAAATATAATGTAATTTAAATAAAATAGTATTGTAGAATGTTGATTGTTATGATTGGTGCTGTTATTAAAACTACTGTTTTACTTCTATTTCTGTGATGGTTGTGAAGCATGAAGATTTAGAGAAGTTTAGAGACATTTAGAGAAGTTAAAAAGTAAATAGTATTCTACAGTAACACAAGCCCCATGTTGTTAAAGAGTTGTTAATAAGAATGACACCAGTGTTAGACCAGTAAGATTAGCAGGAGGAAACACCGCCCCCTGCTGTTTTAACATTTATGTTTTTCCTCACTAGCAGAAATGTGGTTGCTGCTCCATTATGTGAACAAAGGCTCATAAAGATCTTGACCTGTTTGTGTGTGAATACCTGTTCATATGTGAAATGGTTCTGGTCTTTTAAATCTGTGTTCCTACCTTACACAGGTTCCCCACATTTAGTTCAGCTGTTGTCACTCAAAGACCAAAACAGTCAACTCAGACTCCACAGTCAACTCTGATTCTGACTCCAAGGTCTCCACTCAGAACTACTGTCAATCACTTAATTCACCACTAGATGGAGCGAGAACTCAACAAAAGCTTTCAGCAGCATAAATAATGTATATTAACATAAACACATCTTTACTGTAGGGACAAGGTCTGGCATCATGACATAAAAGTCAACAAATTTACAAATAATTGCTCAAACATATATCAAAATATAGTGTAAATGCTCAAAATAAGACTGTGTGTAATGCAGAGTTAAATGTGAAATTAGACAGATCTCTATGGATCCTACTTGACTGTGTAGAAGAGATGTGTGATCTGTGTTCAACAGTGTTGCTACTCAGTAAGGTCAGTGTATAAGGAGCTGAATTTACCTCTACAGTCTTGATATTAAATGTGACTAAGTCTAATGTCTAATGTGTTTCACACGGTGCTTGTTAGATAAAGTGTATAATGTGTGTGTGTGTAGCATGGTATTGTGCAAAACTAAATATGTCAGGGACACACTTCACACTATAAAATTGGACACTGCTAAACATGAGAGAACAGAGAGAGAGAGAGAGAGAGAGAGAAAGAGAGAGAGAGAAAGATATAAGAAGCAGTGTGTTTCCAGAGCTCCACACCTGTTTGAGTCTCTTGATTAAAGATGCTGGTGTGTGTGTTTCTCCTCTACTGTGGACTACAGGTGACTGCAGGTGAGTTCTACATGTGTATCTGTGTGTGTCTTCATGCTGTGTGTGTGTAGCACTGCTGTGTGTACGATAGAGGACATGGAGACAACCCCAGCACCTGGGTTTAGTTATTAGTGTTTGATATTGACCTGTCCTCTGGGTTTAGTTACTAGTGTTTGATATTGACCTGTCCTCTGGGTTTAGTTACTAGTGTTTGATATTGACCTGTCCTCTGGGTTTAGTTACTAGTGTTTGATATTGACCTGTCCTCTGGGTTTAGTTACTAGTGTTTGATATTGACCTGTCCTCTGGGTTTAGTTACAAGTGTTTGATATTGACCTGTCCTCTGGGTTTAGTTACTAGTGTTTGATATTGACCTGTCCTCTGTGTTTAGTTAGTAGTGTATGTATGTATGTATGTATGTACGTATGTGTGTATGTATGTATGTGTGTGTGTGTGTGTATGTGTGTGTATGTATGTATGTATGTATGTGTGTATGTATGTATGTATGTGTATGTATGTATGTATGTATGTATGTATGTGTGTGAGTGTGTGTATGTGTATGTATGTATGTGTGTGAGTGTGTGTATGTGTATGTATGTATGTATGTATGTGTATGTATGTATGTATGTGTGTGATTGTGTATGTGTGTATATGTATGTATGTATGTATGTATGTATGTATATGTGCATGTATATATGTGTGTATTTATGTATTTGAACATGTTACTAGTCGGGTCTATGAGGTTCTTCTCATTTTACCAAAGACATTAAGAGAATGTTTAGAGAAACAATAGATAACACAAGAGATTTGATCAGAGGTGGGTAGAGTATTCAACAATTTTACTCAAGTAAAAGAACTGTTACTTGAACCAAATGTTACTCAAGTAAAAGTAAAAGTATGCATCCAAAAATTTACTTGAGTAAAAGTAAAAAAGTACTTTGATTAAAAGCTACTCAAGTAGTGAGTAAATGCATGAGTACTGTCTCGTGTCAGTAAATTACATCATGGGAAATTGAATTACTGGAAACAATGACTTTTATTGATAACAAAAATTATTTATTATAAATATAATATATAAAAAATATTATTTATAATACGTATTTTTGTTTGTTCCTAATTATTAGGCATGTGTAACTTTAATGTGTTCCACAAAGGCACTAACTGATGAGACTGTCAGCCAATACGTGTAGCTACAACTTGACGCCAACTGAATCAATTTATAGCAAACTAAATCATCATATATTGCTAGTGTGTACACTCAGAGTGTGAACTGGTTTTTAGTATTGCACTGCGTTACATTTAATAATTAGGGGAGACCGGGTATGGTTGTAAGATGGGGAGAGTTGTAGCATCATCAATTCCATCGATTACGGATAAGATAGGAGTCATATGATCATTTCAGTATTTACCCAATTCCTCCCTGATCCCACATGGTGAATATCAAGGCTGTAAACAGGCACACGCAGATTCCATCGAGAAAAAAAACTGATTTTGAGGTGAGAAAGTACATTTCTGAATCAAGACTTTATTTTGTTTAGTACTTATACTATTGCAGATAAAACCATATGAATTATATTAAACTGTAGTTTCTCAGGTAAATTGTGTTGCATTCCCCTGTTAATTTCAAATCACCTTGCTAATACAGCTAGTTAAACACTGGCTGATAGGGGTGGGGATGGTTGTAACACAGCTTTAAAACGTGTTACAGCCATCACCTTACATACAACTCAGAAAACTATTGATTTTTTTATAATTTTAATGAAAGACTGACAGAGGTGTGCCTGCAAATGTTTTTAAAAGAAGCATCTGATGAGGTCACAAATAAGGGCAAGTCAGTCAGATCAGTTGCAAAGGCACATGGAACACACACACACACACACACACACACACACACACACACACACACACACACACATTGACGTTGGTTATTATTTGACCTACATGTTCTTTACACAGGTACATTGTATTAGTGTTCATTAAGCATACATATTGTTAAATAAGTTTGTTCTAGTACACTAATTTACACACCCACACACACTCCTGAGTAAAACAGAAAGTGCATATGAGTTATGGTCAGTCACAGAGAGAGATACATTGTTCTGGATTGTTATTTTATTTTAAAAATATATAATTTTTGAAGCATTTTGCATGGCGTGGCATCTGTTTTTGCTTCTTTTGTCTAATTGTTACAACTTACCCAGCATGTGTTACAACCTACCCCAATTCAAACCTTCAATTGAAGTTTGAATTGGTGCCATTTGTAGTAAACAAATGGGTGTACTTTGTATAAAAGTTTGAGAAGTCTAGCTCAAAAATTCAGTGAGTTACAGGTGCTGAAGCAAAAAGTGTTACAACCATACCCGGTCTCCCCTACATCATACAAACGTCGTACCTCAGAGATATAGCATTACACATAATTATACATACGGCAAACTTATTGCATCATGTTTCCTCAAATTTGATGTTGAGTTCTTGTAGGCTGAAATGTCCACACGTTTGGCAGACACAACTGACAGCGCATTATATAAATGTCCTTTTACACGTTTGTAATGTAAACATTGGCTGTATGAGGTCTGGGATGCTCGGTAGGTTTTTCTGTCACTTTCTTGCTACTGGTGAAGAAAGTTTGCGTATGTGATCACGTGACTGACCGGCTTCATTTGATTGGTCACTCGTACTCGGGTGACGAAACGTTGGTCAGTCTTCTCACTGAAAAGACGAATTATTTACAAAACTAAAGTAACGGTAGCACGTGACGCAAATCCGATTGTAACGGAGTAAAAGTCGCATTTTTCTCAGCACATATTTACTCAAGTAAAAGTAGAAGTCGTTCATATTAAAACTACTCCTACAAGTACATTTTTGTCCAAAAAGCTACTTGAGTAAATGTAACGGAGTAAATGTAACACGTTCCTACCCACCTCTGGATTTGATATGAGGAATATCAATGAGGCGGAGCCAGAACTCCAGGTACAGAGTGGGTGTGGTTCATGGCCACACCCACAACCCTGTGTTGTGTGTGGGGTATTTACTGTGTGCAGGTTCTCCTCACACTGTTCTCTCTACATTATTTCCTGCAGCAGGAAGGTTGTCATGTTGATGTGTTCATCTCTGTGATACTCTGATGAACATCTGTACAAGTATTTACACCACTATGTGAACGTGTGTTGTGGTGTCTCTGTTCTGTGTGTGTGTGTGTGTGTGTGTGTGTGTGTGTGTGTGTGTGTCCACTATGTGAATGTGTGTTGTGGTGTTTGTTCTCTGTGTGTGTGTGTGTGTGTGTGTGTGTATGTGTGTGTGTGTCTGTGTGTGTGTGTGTGTGTGTCCACTATGTGAACGTGTGTTGTGGTGTCTCTGTTCTGTGTGTGTGTTCACTATGTGAACGTGAGTTGTGTGTGTGTGTGTGTGTGTGTGTGTGTGTGTGTGTGTGTGTGTGTGTGTGTGTGTGTGTGTTCATTCCTCCTCTTGTCTCATGTGTTAAACTGATCTCATGATCATCTGAAGATTCATCCTGGTCATCCTCCTCCACACAGTGGATCTTCTCAGCTTTCTTTGTTCATTACAAACCTTCACAAAGTTCTTCACTGGGACACACTGTCCTTGCTGGATGTTGTTGTGGTGTCTGTTTGTCTTCACATCGTGAGAGACGTCTGATCTCCACACACCCCCGTCATTCTTTACGCACTTTCTGCCAGTTCGTTATTTCCTGATAGTTTTTGATACATCAACTGTGTCTCTATCAGACCAGACTGTGTCCCCAACGAACCAGACTGTGTCCCCAACAGACCAGACTGTGTCACTAACAGACCAGACTGTGTCCCCAAGGAACCAGACTGTGTCCCCAACGAACCAGACTGTGTCCCCAACGAACCAGACTGTGTCCCCAACGGACCAGACTGTGTCCCCAACAGACCAGACTCCATGTTCTTCATTCTGCTGTGTTTTTGTCTTGTCTGGTACAGTCTGTTCCAACATCAGTTCCTCCTCCACTCACAGAACAGTGCATTAGAGATCACTGACTGAAGTAATGAATGTGTGGTACACTGCAGGTAGAAGGTGATGATGGTTTTATTGCACTGTGTCTTCTGCAGGTTGCACCAGGATGGAGTCTCAAAAATTCCATGTCAGTCGTTCCCCAGGAGAGTCTGTACTGCTGTCCTGCCGTTGTCCAGACAACCATGACATCATCAAATGGACCGTTGGATCTTCACTTCAGTCTACAGATCGCACTGTGGTGTCTAATGAGGCAGGACGCTACAGGGGCAGAGTCTCCATATTTGATCAAACACCCTCCAGTAACTTCTCTCTGCTCATCTTAAACCTCAGGGAAGAAGATGCTGGAAATTACTACTGTGGAAAGTCTACATATGTCAACCTAAACGTTAGAGGTGAGTCACTCACATCCCAGTTCCAGCAGTGTGTAGAGGCAGTTTGGAAGTGTTCAGATGGTTTATGTTAGTGGTCAAGAGTCTAAGGACACATGCTGGAAAGGTTTTTCTGTTTGTCAACTGAACATTAAAACAAACTGCACAAAAACACAAAATGACAATGTAGGCAAGTCAAGGCAAGTTTATTTATACAGCACCTTTCATACACACTGGAGACTCAAAGTGCTTCACACACAAAAGAAAGAAGCTCATTAGGACGGTGTAGATACCATGCTAAACCAGCAGGTGGCAGTACCACCGGCAACACATTGAACTAGCTTGCCTTGATGGAAGAAAGGGTGTGTTTATAGTATGTGGTATTGTCGTGGAAATTTTCTGGAAATGGATGAGGACTCAGACGTGGTTAAAATGATTAATTTATTACAAAAATATAAATATATAAATAGGAAAAACACAGATACAAGACAGACACAGACATGAGAGTCTAATTCAAGCATGACAACTCTGAAGGCAGGGGGGCAGTCCCCCTGCTTATATACAATCTTAAACACAATTCAGCAGTTCTAACAAGCAGGTTATCTTTAGCACAGCATGTTCTAAAATATAGGCGCCCAGCAGGCTTCTTTGTCTCACGTGTGTGTATCTCCCAATATGGACTTCCGTAGAGTTAGCGGAAGCAACTGATGTATCAGTTGAACACAGAGAAAGCTAAATGACCCAAGACTAGTAGCCTAATGACTACCAGTTAACAGAGTGCTCTTACCCTCAGCACTCTCCCTGACCTGGGTCACAGTATAGCACACATGCATAATATGAACTAAACATGGTTACACTGAAACACACTACTTCATTATTGTAGTCCTTCTGCTTAATCAGAATGGACATGTACTAAATCATAAAGTTCATAATGATCTCTTATAATCTAAACATGATCTAATAAATAACTTCTGTCACAGTATCCAGGTGTTTAAATACCCTGATCAACCAACCATCTCTCTCTCTCTGGTTTGACCTGAACCTAGGTTAGACCTATTTAAGAGAGGCTCATCCATGTCTATCTCTGGTTTGACCTGCACCTAGGTTTGTCAGGGCTGGCTCGGATGCTTTTCCTCCAGCCGCCACTAGAGGCTCCCGAGTCAGTCCCAGTGTTTTGCCTGCTGCCAGTCTCTTCCCCTGGCATCCTTAGTTTAATTTAATGCGTTGAGTTTTTCAGCGTCTTTTGATTGCCTTTGTTAATTTTCTCCCGTCTCTCTACGGTTGAGTTTTCCGCATTGCTTTTTGTTCTCTATTGTCCCGTGTACGTATGGTTTCGTTTTATTTTCTGCGCATTGATTTTTTTTCTCATTGATTTGCGTTGGTGATTCTTTGTTGGGAGTGCACGCTTCTCTCTCACACTGTCTACTGGCTCTGCAACTCTTACTCTGCAACCCTTCTCTCTGTTTTTACACGCGGTGTGTACACTCCCACGTTACAAGGTTAGGCCTATTTAATAAAGTCAAAGTCAAATTTATTTATATAGCGCTTTTCACAACACACGTTGTCACAAAGCAGCTTTACAATCGTATGGGTCCAGATCCCTAATGAGCAAGCCAAAGGCGACAGTGGCGAGGAAAAACTCCCTATAGGGTGGGGATTAGGAAGAAACCTCGGGAGGACCAAGACTCAAAAGGGAACCCATCCTCCATTGGGCGGCCCGTTAACACAAGTCTGTGGTTGCAGGGTGGTTCCACAGTTTCACAGCAACAGTCAAGGCTCCTGTTCCCTGGCCAAGCAGCCTCAGTCCCCTCAGTGCAGGTGGTGGGCCTCAGGTGGTGGGCCTCAGGCGGGCCAGCATCAGCACGATCCCTCGTGGCAACGACTCATCCAACCCCGGCATCAGCACATCCACCGGCAAGCCAGACCATCCCCCAGGTGCCTGGATCCAATCATCTTGGGTGGAGGCATGCAAGAAGATAGAAATACAGACTGAGTGGACATGGATTTAAACCACCATTAATTTAAATGTACATAGCTCACGTGCCAGTGATGAGCATGTGGCTCCAGCAGGCTAATCTATAGCAGCATAACTAAAGGGAGGGGTTCAGAGGTGACCACAGTCATGAGGGCTCACTAAGACATTGCTTTCCAGTCAAGTCATTGTCACAAATAGAGTGATGCCATGACACAGCTGGATGACAGCATCAACATCTCAGATCACCAGAAATCTCAACGTCTGGGGGCCCCCAAGCCCCTACACCTTAGAAGGGGAATATTAGCTTAAGACTTGATTAAATAGGTGAGTCTTAAATCTAGATTTAAAGATTGGAACTGTGTCAGAATCTCAGATTGGAGCTGGAAGGCTATTCCATAATTGGGGGGCTTTAAAGGAGAAAGCTCTGCCTCCGGCTGTAGTCTTACAAATTTTTGGAGCTAGGAGAAATCCAGCATTTTGGGAGCGCAAAGGGTGAGATGGGTTGTAGTAAGCAATGAGTTCACTCAGATATTCTGGGGCGAGACCATTTAACGCCTTATAGGTTAACAGAAGAATTTTTAATTCAATGCGATATTTAATCGGAAGCCAGTGTAATAGCGCGAGAGTGGGACTAATATGATTGAATTTCCTAGCCTTAGTTAGGACTCTAGCTGCAACATTTTGTACAAGTTGTAGCTTCTTTATGGACTGTTTAGAGCATCCAATTAGAAGACTATTACAGTACTCCAATCTCAACGAGACAAAAGCATGGACCAGTTTCTCTGCGTCAGCTAATGAAAGTAAGTGTCTCAGCTTGGCAATATTACGTAAATGGAAAAAGGCAGCCTTAGTGACATTGCATACATGTCTGTCAAATGAAAGATCAGAATCAATAGTGACACCTAAACTTTTTGCAGTAGATTTAGGTGTTACTGAAAAACCATCTAGGGTAAGGGGAATATCAGCCCAATTGCTTCTAGCAGCTTTAGGCCCAAGAATCAGCACCTCAGTCTTGTCAGAATTCAGTTGAAGAAAATTAGATGCCATCCAGTTTTTAATGTCCTGGACGCAGTTCTCAATCTTGCGAGTTGTAGTGATATCATCTGGATTAGAAGATATATACAACTGAGTATAATCTGCGTAGCAATGGAAGCTAATACCATGCCTACGAATGATAGTGCCCAGTGGTAGCATATATAATGAAAATAATATGGGGCCCAGTACAGATCCTTGTGGGACACCATACTTTACTTTAGAATGCTCTGAGCATTCATTATTTACTAGTACAAATTGGTAACGATCTGTCAGGTAGGACCTGAACCAGGAGAGTGCTTGACCTCTTATGCTAATGAGTGTCTCCAGCCTAGTAAGTAGAATATTATGGTCAATGGTGTCAAAAGCAGCATTGAGGTCTAGCAGTATGAGAAAAGAAATGTGTCCTTTATCAGAGGATATTAAGAGATTGTTCAATACTTTAGTCAGTGCCGTTTCAGTGCTGTGATGAGCTCTAAATCCAGACTGAAATAACTCTTAAGACATGTTCTGTCTGTAAGAAGGAAGAGAGTTGAGAAGAAACTACTTTCTCAAAAATTTTGGATATGAATGACAGATTAGAAATTGGCCTATAGTTGGACAGTTCCTGGGGGTTAAGATCAGGTTTTTTAATTAGCGGCTTGATGACCGCAAGTTTAAATGAACTGGGAACGTAGCCCAGGCTCAGAGAATAATTTATTATAGTAAGCAACGGTTCTACATTGCTGTGCAGTAATTCTTTAAGTAGATGGGTTGGTACAGCGTCTAGTATGCATGTGGAGGGTTTAGCAGATTTCACCAGTGAAATAAGCTCCTCACGACCAGGGCATCGGAGGACTCTAACAGGGCATCGGAGCTGACCAGACAGCTGTCAAGGTGCATTGGCATGTTGACAGGCTCTGAGATAGCACTACTAATTTTTTCCCTAATTTTATCAATCTTATCATTAAAGAACTTCATAAAATTGTTACTGCTACACTCTAGTGCAGGCGTACTCAACTAAATTTGTCCGCGGTCCAATTTTGGCAGATACCTGTGACCTGAGGTCAGGTACGGCGGGGGTGGTGAACGTAAGTTGTTTAGCGGGGGGGGGGGGGGGGTGGCAAACGTAAGTTGTTGAGCTGGGTGGCGAACGTAACACTCATGACGGAGTGTTTTTTCAATAGCCCTGAAATAAATGCTACGGTTTTGTTTTGGTCCGTATACAGTTAATCAGGAATGAGATTGGGTCCAGACAGGACTGCGTTCGGGTCCGGATCCAGTTGAGTACCCCTGCTCTAGTGGAATTAGAGAATTGATTTGTTTGTGACTCCTCGTAAGGCTGGAAACAGTTTTAAAAAGGAGTCCTGAATTGTTTTTATGTTTTTCTATTAAGGCCGATAAGTATAAGGACTTTGCCGTATGGAGGGCATGCTTATATTCAATAAGGCTGCTTTTCCATGATAGTCTATACACTTCTAACTTTGAATTTCGCCATTTACGCTCCAGGATACACGTGGCTCGTTTGAGACTACGCGTGTGCTCATTGTACCATGGTGCTATTCTTCTCTCAGTGACTCTCTTATATCGTAATGGCGCAACTTTGTCTAAAGCTGTACGAAGGGAAGTCTCGACGTGCTCGGTGAAACGCTCTAGTCCTTCCGGAGCTACAAGTGAATCAGTGTTTGTCAGACCCGGTAAAATATCAGTGAGCGTGGCTATGGTGCTGGGTGTTATAGCTCGTTTAATTTGGTAGCGGGGTGGCCGATGAATACAGTCAGTTAAACACAACTCGTACGTTATGAGGCTGTGGTCAGAAACAGCCTCATTCTGAGGAAGAATTGCTAAACTGGATATGTCAATACCAAATGACAAGACCAAGTCTAAAGTATGACTACAGTTCTGACCATGTTGGAATAAACATAAACCGGCTGAGCTGCTCTGCTGTTTAAAGTTGGCGCCATTTTAGTTGCTTTGTTCTCCATAGGCAGGGTTGGCAGGTCCTACAAAAATATCCCGCACCCCGCGACCCCAGAAATTTTACCCGCGGCTGGATTTTCAAACAAGCCCAATTTGGCGTGAAAACCGCGAACCTGGCAATTCTGTCCATAGGAGAACTGAAACTACAACCCCAGCCTCCTCACGAGCGCACAAGCGTGCACACACACACTACTCTCCTCCCCTTTTTACACATACACACACACACACACACACACACTAGATACGCTGTCTTCACTGTCAATATACTGATCCTTGTTTATGCTGTTTGTTTTAGAATAGTTGGTTTTAAATAAAAGTATCATTTATTTTGACCAAATTGTCTGTGTTGATGTCATTCAAAAGTGTTTATCAACGAAAGTGCCCTTTTGAAACTTCGGTTTAAAAAAAAATATATTATTATTATCATCATTTTACTGAGGTCGGTTTGAAATGATCTTTTGAAAATCTGAGCGATTAAAAACAATGCCCTGTAATGAGCCACCACCTTGCACACACCCGACCTCTCTCTTCCTTTAACACCAGATGCGCTGCAGCAGCAGTTCAGTTCAGCGAGTGGAAGGAAGCGTCTTTAGCACAGCACACACGGTCACAGATAGACTTCTTCTCCCGTCCCCATCAGCCAGGTCACATACACATCAAGTCAAATCGTACCGTTTGCCCTCTCAGCCCAACGTGAAATCATCTTCTTGTGCATTTTCATGTCTCATACAGCACCAAACTACTAAGCATTTTTAGCCGACTGGTCACCTGATAAACTAGTCGCTCTAGCCCAAATCAATGATAGATAACGTGAGGACGACCACATACAAATAATTAAGGTACAGTTTGCAAATCTATGTGTTAAGCTGAACGTTTTCTGTTGTATAGGTTTTGTTAGGCAATATGAATTAACACATTCGTTTGTGAAAGAAGAAACAGGAAGTTCCCATTACCTGTGAAAAATGCCCATCTGCATTCATGTAATGACAACACTCAGTAGCCTATAACTCCTCCTACTTTTTGGTCTTTTTACTGTCTTAATTGTAGGCCTATATTGATTTACTAATTGCAAAATATATGCAACAAGGCCTGCAGACAGTGGAGGGTAAACAGAAGTTAACTGAAGGACTTAATGACTGTATATGTAACGGTCGGTGCGGCTAGAAGGACGAGGCACGAGTCCACTCCAGCTTGCACAGACGCATGTTTATGTACACACACACACCGCGGATGCGCACGTTTAATTATTACAAATAGACACAGTAACATATAGACTCCAACAACGACGAGTAAACACACGCCCAAAAGGGAGGGGTCGGGGACCGTAACGTGACAGATGCCCCCACCAAGGGCACTACCCGTCCCGGGGTGCCAACAGGACCAAGTGCTCCGAACCCACATCGATGGGCAGATCCGACGCGTTCAGTCCTGCGTCTGGGAGGTGACCGCCCTCGGTGGAGAGTCCACCATGAACAGCTTAGAACACCCTCCCTGGGAAGACCGGGGAAAACACGTTAGACAAACATAACGGCACGTTGACAAAAACACAAACAGGAACATTAATGGACAGTGGCACGAAAGGGAAAAGAGGATTTGGAACGAACACCGGGACAGACACAAACACTGGGACAGGCACACACACAAACGGAGCCAGGCTCCGCACTTGTAGGAGGGCTGTCAGGAGGGGAAACCCCCCAGAGCTGCAGACGCTGCCATAGGCGGTCCTCCTCCCACCCTTGCCGCGAATCCTCCTCCGGGTGCGGCGCGGCGGGCAGATGCGCTGTGTGCAGCGCGACTGGTCTCTCCGGTAGCCCCCGAGGGGCGCGCCGAAGGATGGCTCTGCTGCCGCTCTCTCTCTCGCCCCACCACGGGGCGTCGCCTTCCCCTGGTGAACGCCCCTCTGATCCGGCCTCTTGTGCGGTGCTCTCTCTCTCCGTCTCCGCCCGAACGCCAGATCATGGGCTCCACCAGGGTTTCGCCCCAGGACCAATCCATTACGGATAGGGAAATGGCTCCTCCCTCCGCCCTCTCTTTCCCCTCACCGTCTCTCCAGAGTATTCCGAGGGGGCCGGACTCAAATCCTCTTCCTCAGTGTAGAGCTCCCCTTCCAAGTACTCGTAGAAACCGGTGCACTCGGATGGGGGAGGGGTTACATCCTCTTCCTCTGACGCGGAGGGATCCTCCGAGAACACGGAAGATGGATGGCTCTTCTCTCCTTCCTCACCCTCACCGTAGTACTCGGTGGGGGCGGAGCATACCGAATGGGGATGGTCTTCCTCCTCTTCGCCCTTACCGTAGTACTCGGTGGGGGCGGAGTACACGGAAGAGGGATGGTCATCTTCCTCGACTTTCCCGTCGTACTCAGTGGGAACCAATCATACGGCCGGAGGAGGGTTCTCCTCTTCCTCCTCACCCTCGCCGTAATACTCGGTGGGGCCGAGTATACGGACGGAGGGGAGTTCTCCTCCTCCTCGGAGTCTGTCTCTGACTCCTCCCCCTTGAACTCGCTCTCGGGGGTCTTCTCCGTGGAGCAGAGTTCGAGGGAGCCTACCCTCAGTGGCGTGCGGGCTCTGGTGGGAGCGAGGTGTCGCTCCTTCCACAGCTCTACAGCAGCCTGGCGGAAGTCTGCCATCTCAGCTATCTGGGTCTCTCTCGCCTGACGCAGCATAGCCGCACACACCGGGTCCTGCTGCATCTCCTTGAGGGTCGCGGGGGCGTTGCGGTGCTGGGCAGGGGATGGGGCATGGTGGTGCCTGCTGGGCCTCTTCCCCTTCTTGGCCCGGGTGGCATAGCCTGGCATCATATTCGGCTCGTCGTTCTGTAACGGTCGGTGCTGCTAGAACGCACAGGACGCTAGGACGAGGCACAAGTCCACTCCAGCTTGCACAGACGCACGTTTATTTACACACACACAGCGCGGATGCGCACGTTTAATTAAATAGACACAGTAACATATAGACTCCAACAACGACAAGCACAGGACACTGTGTGAACGCACATTAAATAGACAAACCACATAAACCCCACGTGATGACGAGATGAGCCACATGTAAGACGTAACCGCACCCACAAAGATACACAGACGCAGACGAGTAGACGCAGACAACGTAAACACACGCCCAAAAGGGAGGGGTCGGGGCTGTAACGTGACAGTATATAGTTAATATTGGATATGGATTTTATCAGTTGGCGGTGTGACTTTTTTCCATTGAAAGTTCACTTTTCATTCAACATGTGCATGTAATTTTTTTCATAATGAAGTGTTCCACGTGCGCTGGGAAAAAATTGCCCCCCTCAAGTACTTGCCCCCAAAATGTCTGTGCACGCCACTGTATCTTACATTAAATTACATGTGTAGAATAAATTATCCTTTCATCAAATTTTTTTCATGTTTTGCCATGAAGTTTTTCTGCAGACATCTGTATAAACATACATTCTCTCTTTTTTCCAGCGGTCCTCCCCTCTTGGAGTCGGAGAGGAGGCAAGACATCCCAAACAAGATGACATCATCTTCCTCTCTTCACACCCACCTGTCCACCACAACATGGAACACTCTATTACATGTTCGTCATAAAAATAATAAATATGCAGGGTGGATAAAATGAATAAATAAATGAATACATAAAGGAATAAAACTACTGCTGTTAAAACATGCTTTGCTTATCTTATTTAAAGCAAGAGATACTTCACCATAATCATACTGTCCACAGTTCCCATAGTCTGTTATTTCCACCTGGTTCCAAACCCCAGGCTTCTTATATGCCACGTAAAAGTATTGCCAAGGAGTTTGTATTAAACGAAATTTCCTCTTGCTATGACCTACTAAAAGGGATAAAACATGAACATCATTCAATCTGTTTAAAAAGGCCCACCCCAGTCTGGTCCAATCTCTAGAGTAACCCAGAGGTTGGTGGAAGTGCGCTCCCCTGTCCTGTCAGTCTGCTGGCCCAGCAGAGGTTCTCCCCCTGCCCACTGTCCCTTTTCAGAACACAGTTTCCTCAAGGAACGTCAGCGGGGGCCCAGGCCTGTCTTGGGGTTACGGGGACCTCCCTGCGTGCAGCCTCAGCCCCCTCCTCCGAATGACGATGCCCGGTGCCCCCCGCAGCGTCGATCTTACCTCTTTGCAGCAGAGCGTGCGGTGGCACCGTAACACGTTTCCCCACCAGCAGGTTTCTTGAGGTCCACAGGGCGGTCTTTGCACAATTTAGGGTGAGCCAGAGTGCTGCAAACTCTTTTCCTGGTAACTTTTCCACTCCATGGCCCACTACGTGCACCGCTAGCCGGGCACCTTTTCGGGTGGACCTCACCTGCTGGCAGGTTCGGGCATGATAGGGGGCCGATCTTGGGACCCACAGGTCCATCGCCACCTCACACTCCCAGAAAATGTGCCCCACCGTCTCCAGTCTGCCGCAACCCAGATGTGGACAAATAGCAGAGGCCGCCATGCCCCGGGAGTGCATGACTGCCCGGAGGATCTGGGAGGATCTCATGGGCAACCATCCATGCTAGATCTGTTTCTTTGTTCTGCAGAACAGGGTGCGCTACATTCCTCCACATTCTCTGGGCTTCCAAGCAATTGTGATGCATTAAACATACTGAGACACAGATGTATGCAAATGGGGTAGGAGAGGCCTGTAGGCATTTATAGGCTGGGAAACAGGAGAGTTAGATGATAGGGAGTTGTGTCAGTAGGTGGAGACTGAGTGGGGGTGTGTCCTTGTGTGGGTGTGTCAGTAGGTGGGGACTGTGAGCGGGGACGTGTCCTTGTGTAGGTGTGTCAGTAGGTGGGGACTGTGAACGGGGGCGTGTCCTTGTGTAGTTGTGTCAGTAGGTGGGGACTGTGAGCGGGGGCGTGTCCTTGTGTAGGTGTGTCAGTAGGTGGGGACTGTGAACGGGGGCGTGTCCTTGTGTAGGTATGTCAGTAGGGGGGGGACTGTAAATGGGGGTGTGTCCTTGTGTAGGTGTGTCAAGTACCCAGACATCACACCCACACCCTCCCCACATCACCTACTGCTCCACCCACCCAACGGCCTCAGTCCATACAGTCAAGTATCCAGACATTAACCTAATGACTGCAGTCCATTCAGACATTGACACCCCACTCCCCCACCACCACCTGCTACACCTCTTTTAAATCCTTTAACTGGTGACCCCTCAATCATATAAGCTGAGGCAGCGCAGCCTCCACCACAGCCCATCAACGCTGTACGCACGAGAACATTGTTAGTTTTTTCTATACTGTATTTACGATCAAAGCGAATCTAAATCTAGGGTCACGATGAAAAAACAGGTCTCAGGTATTGAATTGCAGTGCAAGTGAAGGTCTGGGGTGCTGTTCTTGCTGCGTGTGATTAGTTGGCTGGTGTTTAGATGGGGCTGTTGGATGGTGCTGTGATGACTTGTTTGAGGGACAGAGAGTATCATGCAAATACGTTTGCATATTCCTGGTTTCCCTTCCCATGTTATTCTGTCTTCCTTATTTAGTATTACTATTACCTGTGCTATCATTTGCATTTCTCTGTTGCTCACGTATCCCCGTTCACCTGGATCATGTTCACCTGGATCATGTTCACCTAGATCATGTTCACCTGGATCATGTTCACCTGGATCATGTCTTAGTCGTGTGTAGTTCTCTTCTTAGTCCCTGCTTTTGTCTAGTTGTAGTTCATTGTGTCTTCTTAGTAACCTGCTTAATCACTCCATTCTGTTGTTCATTTGTTGAGCTGTGTTCATGTTGTTTAATGCATGTTGTGTTCAGGTTTTTCTGTATTCATTTAGTATGTGTTCCTTGTCATTTCTGTGCTTCGTGGTTTTTAAGTACTCCTCGTTTCGCTGCCCCATCGTTGTAAGCTTGTCTCTGTTATCTGGTTTAGTTCTTCTTTATATCCGTGTTTGCTTTAGTGAGTATTCAGTTCGTTATGTTCTCGCCCCGTGTTAACTTATGTCTATGTATGTGATTCTGTCTCTTGTTGGTTTGGTATTTGTCCCATGCTACTTGGCATTGTCTGCATAGTATGTTTCCCTGTGTCTAGTATTCTCCCGTGCTTAGTTCTTCACTGTGTTTAGAGTTACTGTATTTATTTATTTAAATAGATTTCACTTTCCTGTACCTGCATCATCCCTTTCTCAGTTAAACATTACATAAGGCTAGCAGTTGTGCTTTTGTGAGTAACATGGCAGCTCTTCAAAGAGTGTTGGCTTTGAATAGAAGACATAATTTAAGAAGACGATGTAATCCATGAAACCATGTAGTTCTCCTAAATGCAGAACAGTGTTTAAATACGAACCCCCTAGATCTTCCAGATTATGTGCTGTGTGACAGATTTCGGTTGCGTAGGGGGGAGATCATGGCCCTCCTTGAACTTGTGCAGGAGGTGCTGACTAGAGGAATGAGGAGAAATTTTGAACTCAGCAGTTAACAATCAACAACGCTACAAATGTACCACAAGTGTACCACCCCGAGGCAAAAGAGGGGCCCAGTAGCGATAGTAGCACAACTGAAATTTGTCACATATATGTGTTAAACCAAAAATTGAAGGTAAGACAATTGAAATGGAATTAGACACAGGTGCTGCAGTTAGTCTGATTTCAAGGGAATTGTATGATGGGCTGAAGGTGGAGGCTGAAATTGATTGACTGTGTGAGGAGGGCATTATATCGCCTGTGAAGTTTAGCGATTGGGCCACACCCATTATGACCATTGTAAAAAAGAATGGAGACGTCAGGATTTGTGGTGATTTCAAGGTGCCAGTCAACCCTGCCCTGTGCGTAGAGAAATATCCAATCCTGTGCATCGAGGATTTATTCACATCTCTATTCACAGTAGGAGGACAACATTTCAGTAAGCTGGATTTGTCCCACACATACTTGCAAATGATTGTAGAATAAAAATCAAGATAATGCTTGACAATAACTACATCCAAAGGTATTTTCTGTTATAATAGGCTTGCTTTCGGGATCACATCATCACCAGCAATTTTCCAGCGGACCATAGACCAGGTCCTTCAGGGTCTTCCAAATGTGCACTGCTACCTGGACAACATCCTAATTACTGGCCAGGTCCGGGTTCAACACCTGAAGAACTTGAATGCAGTTCTGGGGTGCTTGAAAGAATTCGGATTACGTGTAGAGAAAGAAAAATGTGAATTCTTCATAATTGATGCCGATGGCCTACACAAATCTCCTGCAAAGGTCAGGGCAATCACGGAAGCTCCTGCACCAACTGACGTGAGTCAACTTCGTTTCTGGGGTTTGTTAATTATTACAGTAGATTAATTCCTAACTTGTCGTCTATCCTTGTCTGTCCACTGAATGCTCTTCTGTGTAAAGGGACGCCATGGCGTTGGACACCAGAATGCGCAACAGCTTTCAAAGATGCTAAAGAACAAGTGCCATCTCAAAGTGTGCTGACCCATTATGACCCACAGCTTCCCAAATGATTGGCATGCGATGCATCCCTCTATGGGGTAGGTAGTGTCATTTCCCATATCCTTCCAAATGGTCCACTGCACCAACAACTCCAGGAATGTTTGCAATTGCATGAAAACCAACTTTGGTTTCATGTAATGCATCCTTGGAAATTCTATATATGTTGCTGCAGGGCGATGCAATGCTTTAGGAACAGCATGCACACATTTAGATACGGCAGCTTTGATTAGTCCGTGGACATTGCCAACACTCTGTAGAAACCCACCTGTGGCATAAAATCAGAGGGTTGTCAGTAACTGCACCATAGGGCTAATGCTTTTCCTGAGCTATGAGGCTTCGTAAAAGTCCATATGTACCAGCATATATTACACGGCTAAAAATTACACAGCAAAACGGCTACCCTTTTATCTTGCTCGATCTCGTTCGCCTCTACGAAGTGCTCGAGTCTTTCCACATAGGTCATCCATTGTTCCACGTTCTCGTCGAACGCATTTATGTGTCCGATATATCTGAATCCAGCCACGTCGTTAGCACTCTTATAACACTCTCTCGCGGCCGGACTTTTCCCGTCCTCCACGCACAGTCAATACCATGGCAGGAACAACGTAGTTAATATAAAATCCCACCTTCATTGCCAATAATGTTATGTTGTGTTGTGGGTTCCTTTAGACAACCCTTCGAGGACACACACACCGTTTCGCTATTGAAACCATATTGCTTTACTAAGGCATCTGCATTGGTGTACAGACAGAAAGCACACAACGGGGCAGCACAGCGCCCAACAGTGGCACGGATGACAAACACCAGTATAGTCCATGGAGACTACATACATCACATGTGGGATGTTTGACATCACTCTCACCTGTTCCTTCATTCTGAGAAGATGAGAGTATCTTCAGACCCAGGAGAGTCTGGGTCCTCTACCAGCACAGGGACTGAGGTGGATATATTATGGTGATCCCTGTACCTCAGTACAGCTGGATCGGTACCACCCACAGCCTGAACACACCAGAGATCTTCTCATGTGTTATTGATCCTGTAATGTATGGATGACACACTGCTGTTTACAGGGCACCTCCCACAGGTGTCCAACATATGACTGATTCAATCATAGAGAGGACAAACAGTCAGTGGATGAAGAGATTTCACGCTGAAACAGCTTAATCCCCAATTTAACATGTCTACAACGGTCAAAGGTCACAACCATTTAAGATTACATAGAATATTGAGCAAGACACACGTCCCCTCAATCACTGGGCCCCTCACACACGTCCCCTCACACACTGTACACTTGATGTCTAGGTCTGATTGAGGTGTGAAACCACCTGTGTTTTCCTCACAAATGCTCCTGCTTACACGTCCTCTCAAGATCACCACAGTCACTTTAGACACTAAACTGAAGGAAGAGACACAGAGAAAGAACCAAAATCAAACATGTTAAATGTTCTTCTCACAGACCCAAGACAGCCCAAATAATTTAGTCTCTGTAACAAATGTATGAATACAGTCTTCACATCTGCCTTACACCATTTGTTTAATTAATTTCAGGTCGAAGTCAAACCAGTTTGTGTGGTATATTAGTGTGTGACGGTGAGGAAGCAACAGAAGAATAGAGCAGCAAAGGGTTTAATGTCCATTACTGCAAACATAAAACATTACGGAAAGCAAACATAAAACATGACGGCAAGCAAGCATAAACCAATACAGCAAGCAAACATAAAATGGTTCCCAAACCAGTTTGTGTGATATATTAGTGTGTGACGGTGAGGAAGCAGCAGTAAGCTGGAGCAACAAATGGTTTAATGTCCATTACTGCAAACATAAAACATTAGGGCAAGAAAACATAAAACTTTTCCTAAAGAACTTATCGTTGCTTAACCTACATTTTTTTTATTTATGAGTACAATGAAAATTAAAATCATGATTTCATAATAATGTAAATATTTACTTGCTGCACTCCTATTTAATGAATAAATATTAAAACCAAAGTTGAGTTAGCGGACGTTTCCCTGATTCAGGAACTTGATAGTAAACTGGCGCCATATGGTGGAGAAATCACACTTTTTCAACTCCTTTATTTCTTTACAAAAGCTCCTCCTCCCTGTGAACACCTGCCTGTTTGAGAAGGTAAATCTGGGAGTGACACACTAGTCTGAAAAAATTGGCCGCATTGTTAGAGCCTGTTGAAACCGGAAGTCAAGGCACCCTGGAGAAAAGAAGGAGCAAAGTCATGGTAGTTCACGAATGCAGCGATCACATAAAGTTAGTGATGAGATGGATGCAGCAGAAGCTGATGAATGTGCCTTTTCATTGTACAGTTTGAAAAGCACTGGTGTGACGGGCAGGGTGAGCAACTAAAAAGGAAGCGATCACGCCAAGTCTCAGGGAAATAGGATGGTTTAATAAAAAGTTTGCAAACCAAAAACCCGTGCATGGTTCCAGATTAAGGAAATAATAACCAGCAGTCAACTGGTACAAAGACAAGACATATATAGACGAACAAACGACCCTCAGGTGAGACGGATCACGGGTCCCGCCCACCTGAGGGACGAACATCACGTGACCAAAAACAGGACCGCTGCCGCTGTAACCGGGGGCGACCGGTAAGGGCCCCCCCCACAACGTGACAATTATTATATAAGTACAGCAGCGTCTCCTACCATGGCGCACACTCCTCCTCCTTCAGCGCCATCCTGTTCTGCTCTGACATCATTCGTAGTGCAGCTCAGTCTTGATGCTTTCTGTTGCAGCAATAATGCTGTTCACAAATGTTGCCAGTCTGTAATGCACTCTATTCAAGTCCTTGCGGATGTTGCCCACTCCGTACATTGGTAACAGTGTCGGGGCAGGCCCCAGCACTGTCCCGCCTATGACCACCAGAGGGCGCTCACAATCTACGTCACGTAGACGCAATCAGCGAAGATGACGTTCAGCTGCCTTGCTCCCTTCTTAGGGAGGCTTGCTGCTGTGTCTCTTCGCTAAGTTGTTTGTGTTCTCTCGAGCAGCCGGTAACTCTTTTTGGGTATGCTTCTCATGGTTTTTTGCTCTCTCTCTCTCTCTCTCTCTCTCTCTCTCTCTCTCTCTCTCTCTCTCTCTCTCTCTCTCTCTCTCTCTTCTGTCGCTGCTATTTCAGGTGTGTTCACTTCTGCGCCCTTTTGGGTCTATCTCAAGTTTTCCCCCCGCTGTATTTTTCTCTAGTTTCTCTTTCAGATCGTTTAGGGAAGTTTTTGTTTTTTCGCCGTTTAGATTGGTGAGCCGGTTCTTCCCCTGGCGGTTTTTGTTTCCTTTTTGTAATTTACCTCACGTTGACATATTCCGCATTTCATTTGTTTGCGCGCTGTATTTTCGTAGGCTACTTTCTGAACATTGAGTTACTTCCACGTCTGTTTTTTGTTTTCTTCTGTTTGTAGTTTTCCTTCGTGCTTCCTTCACGAAGATGTTTTTCTTTTCTCTCTTTTCCCGCGATCGTTTTGGCGGTGGTCTCAGTTTTTCATTATGTTTGTGGTTTTGGTGTTTGGGTTTGTTACAGCCCTACGCGGTGTATGCACGTTCGCGTGCCGCCGCATAACAAAAACAGTATTTCTATAAATCGCTGGAACTCTTTGGTCAGTCGGTACTCCTCGGGAACAGTTTGCAGATTGGCCCTCGGAAACCTTCTCCTTTTAGGAGGATTGTAAGTGGTGATCACCTTCAGATGTGCCTCTACTGCCACCAGTGCACATCTTCCTCTTTGCGTTCATGGCAGAAATAAATACAACTGACTTCCGCACCACCACTACCAGTCCGGAACCCACGGCTTACAGTCCGTATTAAAAAATGGTCCAGCTTCCGCTAAGTGAGGGTAATTCCATCTTTTCAGGTTCAGTGAATTGACACACTGCTCGCCACTTAACCCCCTCTGGGACGGTGCTACGCCTTTTGTGTAGACACAATCCTCACCCCCACCAGCTTTTCCCACGCACTCAATTTGGCTCTCACTGTCAGGGCTCCTGCCGTTACTATCGTTTCTATAAACACACAAAGGGAAACGGGTCTTGGCCCCAGGCCACACTACCTTAGGGTTGCGTTACCTCTGGCTTGTGCTTTTCACTTCCTCCTTCTCCTGCGCAATCCACCAAACTGCTGTAGCTAATCCTGCAATGGTGGCAATTCCTATTATCACAGAAGCCACTTGCCGGCAGATGACCCGACTTCTGGATCTCTTCTTCCCAGAAGTCCGCAGTGCCTGCCGTGGACCCATGTAGCTCGTCCTGTCACCTTCACAGCCGTCTGGGTCACCAGGAGGACTTGAAAATGCCCTCTCTACACCTCGGGTTGTTCCACCTTGCTCTGCTGAAGTACTTTATAACCACCCTGTCACACCCAGCTCTGCCCTCCTTCCCAGTCTCATGTCACATGCCCTAACCCCGCCTTGTTTTTCAGTTTCTTTGGTTTCCCTTCTGTTTATCACGTCCCTGTTCTCAAGTGTTTGCACCTGCATCTCGTTCTCCTCCCTGTTTCAATGTATTTAATCCCTTCTGTTTTATCCCCTCATTGTCTGTCATTGTGTTTGTACGCTGATCTCGCCATGCCTACTTACCTATTCTCCTTCGCTTCCCCAGTATTCTGGTTTGGTTAATTCTGTTTAGTCTTCCTTATGTTCCTTGCCGTGTTTTCTCCTTGCCCGTGATATTTTTTCCTCTGTCCTCTTTGTCTGTTGTCATGGTCTGTATTCCCTATTCTCTTGCTGTTTATGCTCTTTCTGTCATTCCACTCTACTGATAAAGGTGTTCTGTGTTTAGTTACTGTGTTCGTGTTGTGAACCCAGATTCCCGCGTTCAGTACTCCTCAGTGTTTAAACTTTATGTTTTACTCTGTTCTGTTATTTCTGTTGGCTATATTGGAGTATTCTTTCGTAGTTGCTTGTATGTCCATTATCGCGATTTGGAGTATGTCTCTGGTAGCATGTTAATGTTGTTGTGCTGGCAGTGTGTTGCTTAGTTGCCGTATCGTTTTGTTTATGTTCCCTTTATTGTACATACCCCTTCTACCTGGTTGTTCTTCTTGGTTCTGTTCTGTGTTTCTTTCATTTAATAAATTATTTAAAAACTTGCGTCACACCCGCCCCTCCATACGTTACACACCCACCCTCCATACGTTGCACACCCGCCCCTCCATACGTCGCACACCCACCCCCCATACGTTACACACCCACTCTCCACACGTTACACACCCGCCCCTCCACACGTTACACACCCGCCCCTCCACACGTTACACACCCGCCCTCTATACGTTACACACCCGCCCCTCCATACGTTACACACCCGCCCCTCCATACGTTACACACCCGCCCCTCCATACGTTACACACCCGCCCCTCCATACGTTACACACCCGCCCTCCATACGTTACACACCCGCCCTCCATACGTTACACACCCGCCCCTCCATACGTTACACACCCGCCCCTCCATACGTTACACACCCGCCCCTCCATACGTTACACACCAACTCTCCATACGTTACACACCCACTCTCCATACGTTGCACCCCCACTCTCCACACGTTACACACCCGCCCCTCCATACGTTACACACCCACTCTCCACACGTTACACACCCACTCTCCACACGTTACACACCCGCCCCTCCACACGTTACACACCCGCTCTCCATACGTTGCACACCCGCCCCTCCATACGTTGCACACCCGCCCCTCCATACGTTACACACCCACCCCTCCATACGTTACACACCCGCCCTCCATACGTTACACACCCACTCTCCACACGTTACACACCCGCCCCTCCATACGTTACACACCCGCCCCTCCACACGTTACACACCCACTCTCCACACGTTACACACCCGCCCCTCCATACGTTACACACCCGCCCCTCCATACGTTACACACCCACTCTCCACACGTTACACACCAGCCCCTCCACACGTTACACACCCTCCCCTCCACACGTTACACACCCGCTCTCCATACGTTGCACACCCGCCCCTCCATACGTTACACACCCACCCCTCCATACGTTACACACCCGCCCTCCATACGTTACACACCCACTCTCCACACGTTACACACCCGCCCCTCCATACGTTACACACCCGCCCCTCCATACGTTACACACCCGCCCCTCCATACGTTACACACCCGCCCCTCCACACGTTACACACCCACTCTCCACACGTTACACACCCACCCCTCCATACGTTACACACCCACTCTCCATACGTTACACACCCACCCCTCCATACGTTACACACCCACTCTCCACACGTTACACACCCGCCCCTCCACACGTTACACACCCGCCCCTCCATACGTTACACACCCGCCCCTCCATACGTTACACACCCACTCTCCACACGTTACACACCCACTCTCCATACGTTACACACCCGCCCCTCCATACGTTACACACCCGCCCCTTTATACGTTAAACACCCACTCTCCATACGTTACACACCCACTCTCCGGGCTGGATGTCGTGCAGCGGGCCAGTGGCTGGATCAGAAAGTGCTTCTCTAAGGTGCTTGTGGTTATATATATAAATATAGGAATATAAGAATAAATTCTGAACTCTTTGGAAAATTGAGCACGGGCACACGTCACCTGTCTGGAACACGTCACCTGTCTGGAACACGTCACCTGTCTGGAACACGTCTTCACTCCCGCCTTCTCCCTGTCTAGTCCCCTTGACCCAAAGGGTGACCTCAAACTTCCTCATTTAGTCGCATGCTATGTTTAAAAATACTACTCTGAGAAAGCAGAGTTTCAGCATGTTCTATAACAACCTGCTCTCATCTGTGAAGAGCACAGGGTGCCAATAGACAATCTGTCAGTCTTGGTGTTCTCTGGTAAATGCCAGTTGCCAGAAAACGTTTTTGCTTTAGAAAGATTGGATTTGGTGCCAATAAGTAGAACTTCAGTTTTTTCACCATTTAATTTGAGAAAATTAAAAGTGAGCCAGGTTTTAATTTCAGCGAAGCAGTCAGTAAGGTGAATAAGTAAGTGAGGGAAAACAGTAAGTGGGCTTACATGAGAAGTAGAGCTGGGTGTCATCAGCATAACAGTGAAAATTGATATTATAATTCCACAATTATGTGGTATAATGAGAGAGAGAGAGAATAGTTCTCTAATGGCTATGGGAGAATTATTTTGTGTAAAAATAACATACTTGTTATGTTTCACACTGCAGGGGATGTGGTATTATGCAAAACTAAAAATGTCAGTTACACACGTCACACTATAAAATTGGACACTGCTAAACGTGAGAGAGAGAGAGAGAGAGAGAGAGAGAGAGAGAGAGAGAGAGAACTAGGAAGCAGTGTGTTTCCAGAGCTCCACACCTGTTTGAGTCTCTTGATTAAAGATGCTGGTGTGTGTGTTTCTCCTCTACTGTGGACTACAGGTGACTGCAGGTGAGTTCTACATGTGTATCTGTGTGTGTCTTCATGCTGTGTGTGTGTAGCACTGCTGTGTGTACGATAGAGGACATGGAGACAACCCCAGCACCTGGGTTTAGTTACTAGTGTTTGATATTGACCTGTCCTCTGGGTTTAGTTACTAGTGTTTGATATTGACCTGTCCTCTGAGTTTAGTTACTAGTGTTTGATATTGACCTGTACTCTGGGTTTAGTTATTAGTGTTTGATATTGATCTGTCCTCTGGGTTTAGTTACTAGTGTTTGATATTGACCTGTACTCTGGGTTTAGTTACTAGTGTTTGATATTGACCTGTACTCTGGGTTTAGTTACTAGTGTTTGATATTGACCTGTCCTCTGGGTTTAGTTACTAGTGTTTGATATTGACCTGTCCTCTGGGTTTAGTTACTAGTGTTTGATATTGACCTGTCCTCTGGGTTTAGTTACTAGTGTTTGTTTTTGGTAGGTCTTACTCTCTCTCTCTTAGTGAGTATGTATGTGTGTGTATGTATGTATATGTGTATGTATGTATGTGTGTATTTGTGTATTTGAACATGTTACTAGTCGGGTCTATGAGGTTCTTCTCATTTTACAAAAGACATTAAGAGAATGTTTATAGAAACATTAGATAACACAAGAGATTTGATATGAGGAATATCAAGGAGGCGGAGCCAGTGCTCCAGGTACAGAGTGGGTGTGGTTCATGGCCACACCCACAACCCTGTGTTGTGTGTGGGGTATTTAGTGTGTGCAGGTTCTCCTCACACTGTTCTCTCTACATTATTTCCTGCAGCAGGAAGGTTGTCATGGTGATGTGTTCATCTCTGTGATACTCTGATGAACATCTGTATGTATTTACACCACTATGTGAACGTGTGTTGTGGTGTCTCTGTTCTGTGTGTGTGTGTGTGTGTGTGTGTGTGTGTGTGTGTCTCCACTATGTGAACGTGTGTTGTGGTGTCTCTGTTCTGTGTGTGTGTGTGTGTGTGTGTGTGTGTGTTCTGTGTGTGTGTGTGTTCTGTGTGTTTGTGTGTGTGTGTGTGTGTGTGTGTGTGTGTGTGTGTGTGTGTGTGTGTGTGTGTTTGTGTGTGTTCATTCCTCCTCTTGTCTCATGTGTTAAACTGATCTCATGATCATCTGTAGATTCATCCTGGTCTTCCTCCTCCACACAGTGGATCTTCTCAGCTCTCCTTGTTCATTACAAACCTTCACAAAGTGTGTGTGTGTGTGTGTCTCCACTATGTGAACGTGTGTTGTGGTGTCTCTGTTCTGTGTGTGTGTGTGTGTGTGTGTGTGTGTGTGTGTGTGTGTGTTCTGTGTGTGTGTGTGTTCTGTGTGTTTGTGTGTGTGTGTGTGTGTGTGTGTGTGTGTGTGTGTGTGCGTGTGTTTGTGTGTGTTCATTCCTCCTCTTGTCTCATGTGTTAAACTGATCTCATGATCATCTGTAGATTCATCCTGGTCTTCCTCCTCCACACAGTGGATCTTCTCAGCTCTCCTTGTTCATTACAAACCTTCACAAAGTTCTTCACTGGGACACACTGTCCTTGCTGGATGTTGTTGTGGTGTCTGTTTGTCTTCACATCGTGAGAGACGTCTGATCTTCACACACCCCCGTCATTCTTTACGAACTTTCTGTCAGTTTGTTACTTCCTGATAGTTTTTGATACATCGACTGTGTCCATAACAGACCAGACTGTGTCCCTAACAGACCAGACTGTGTCACTAACAGACCAGACTCCATGTTCTTCATTCTGCTCTGTGTTCTTATCTTGTCTGGTTCAGTCTGTTCCAGGATCAGTTCCTCCTCCACTCACAGAACAGTGCATTAGAGATCACTGAATGAAGTAATGAATGTGTCTGTTTGTCTTCACATCGTGAGTGATGTCTGATCTCCACACACCCTCGTCCTTCTTTACGCACTTTCTGTCAGTTTGTTACTTCCTGATAGTTTTTGATACATCGACTGTGTCCATAACAGACCAGACTGTGTCCCTAACAGACCAGACTGTGTCCCCAACAGACCAGACTGTGTCCCCAACAGACCAGACTGTGTCCCCAACAGACCAGACTGTGTCCCCAACAGACCAGACTGTGTCTCTAACAGACCAGACTGTGTCCCTAACAGACCAGACTCCATGTTCTTCATTCTGCTCTGTGTTCTTATCTTGTCTGGTTCAGTCTGTTCCAGGATCAGTTCCTCCTCCACTCACAGAACAGTGCATTAGAGATCACTGAATGAAGTAATTAATGTGTGGTACACTGCAGGTAGAAGGTGATGATGGTTTTATTGCACTGTGTCTTCTACAGGTTGCACCAGGATGGATTCTCAAGAATTCTTTGTCAGTCGTTCTCCAGGAGAGTCTGTACTGCTGTCCTGTCGTTGTCCAGACAACCATGACATCATCAAATGGACCGTTGGATCTTCACTTCAGTCTACAGATCGCACTGTGGTGTCTAATGAGGCAGGACGCTACAGGGGCAGAGTCTCCATATTTGATCAAACACCCTCCAGTAACTTCTCTCTGCTCATCTCAAACCTCAGTGAAGAAGACAATGAACAGTACTGGTGTGGAGAGTCTACTTATATCAGACTAATTGTTAGAGGTGAGTCACTCACATCCCAGTTCCTGCAGTGTGTAGAGGCAGTTTGGAAGTGTTCAGATGGTTTATTTTAGTGGTCAAGAGTCTAAGGACACATGCTGGAAAGGTTTTTCTGTTTGTCAACTGAACATTAAAACAAACTGCACAAAAACACAAAATGACAATGTAGGCAAGTCAAGGCAAGTTTATTTCTACAGCACCTTTCATACACACTGGAGACTCAAAGTGGTTCACACACAAAAGAAAGAAGCTCATTAGGACGGAGCTCCATCATGTTGTGAAGGTCACTGCAGTGAGGAGGCAGGAGCAGCAGGTGGAGAGAGTGGAGCTGTTACGTCTTTAATGTCCAGAACAACAGAGAAGCACCTACACAGATCACCAAACTAAAGGAAGACGCTAGACGCTACAGTAAGGGCTCCCAGCACAGAGCTAAACAGACACTAGACTGGGCTGCTGGAGGAGAGAAGGAGACACGTTCAGGGTGCAGCAGACTGGCTCTCTCAGGACAGACTGGAGGATTCACACCACTGAACGGAGGGACCTGTAGACATTTATAGACTGATACATGAGAAACAGGAGAGTTAGATGATAGGGAGGTGTGTCAGTGGGTGGAGACTGTGAGTGGGGGCGTGTCCTTGTGTAGGTGTGTCAGTGGGTGGAGACTGTGAGTGGGGGTGTGTCCTTGTGTAGGTGTGTCAGTGGGTGGAGACTGTGAGTGGGGGTGTGTCCTTGTGTGGGTGTGTCAGTAAGTGGGGACTGTGAGTGGGGGCGTGTCCTTGTGTAGGTGTGTCAGTGGGTGGAGACTGTGAGCGGGGGCGTGTCCTTGTGTAGGTGTGTCAGTAGGTGGGGACTGTGAGTGGGGGCGTGTCCTTGTGTAGGTGTGTCAGTAGGTGGGGACTGTGAGCAGGGGCGTGTCCTTGTGTAGGTGTGTCAGTAGGTGGGGACTGTGAGCAGGGGCGTGTCCTTGTGTAGGTGTGTCAGTAGGTGGGGACTGTGAGTGGGGGCGTGTCCTTGTGTAGGTGTGTTTGGGAGTGGGTGTGTCCCCTGTGCTCTGGGACCAGCCTATCATGACAACTGCCAACAAAATATAACACACAAGATAAGATAAGATAAGATAAGATAAGATAAGATAATCCTATATTCATCCCGCCACGGGGAAATTTGCAATGTAACAGCAGTGGAGAGGAAGGAACAGAGAAAGGAAGTATTAAAAAAATATATAAGATAAAAATTTAAAACTGAATCTATATGTATAAAGGTTTACAAAACATAATGAAACTAAAAAATATAATTTGAATTTAGAGATATTGCACATAGCCGTATTGATTGCACATTATTCTGCATGTGGTAGCAATGTTAAACATTAACTACAGTCTATTGAGTGCACTACAGTCTGCTCTGGCCCTTCCTGTAGAGAGCAGCTGTGTTGTCAGTCCAGTCCAGCTTGTTGTTAAGGTGGACACCAAGTTATTTGTAGGACCTCACAATCTCTATGTCTGTGCCCTGGATGTTTACAGGAACAGGATGAGAGTGTTTAGTCCGGCAGAAATCCACCACCAGTTCTTTAGTTTTGCCTGCATTGATCTGCAGGCAGTTCTTCTGGCACCATGTCACAAAGTCCTGCGTCAGTCCTCTGTACTCCCCGTCATCTCCATCACTGATGAGGCCAACGATAGCAGGGTGGGTGTGGGAGTGGGGGGGGGGGGGGCAGGGTGGGTGTGGGAGAGGGGGGAGAGCAGGGTGGGTGTGGGAGAGGGGGGAGGGCAGCGTGCTGGTAGTGCCAGACAGGGAGAATCCAGCAGTGGTGTTTGTGTAGTGAGGGGAGCAGGAGAATGATCAAACCTATTGAAGAAGAGATTGAGATCATTCACCCACTTCTGGTCCCCCACTGTGAGTCAGACTTCTTGTGACCTGAAGTAGTGTTGAGATTATTCCAGACTCCACTGTGAGTCAGACTTCTTGTGACCTGAAGTAGTGTTGAGACTATTTCAGACTCCACTGTGAGTCAGACTTCTTGTGACCTGAAGTAGTGTTGAGACTATTCCAGACTCCACTGTGAGTCAGACTTCTTGTGACCTGAAGTAGTGTTGAGACTATTCCAGACTCCACTGTGAGTCAGACTTCTTGTGACCTGAAGTAGTGTTGAGACTATTCCAGACTCCACTGTGAGTCAGACTTCTTGTGACCTGAAGTAGTGTTGAGATTATTCCAGACTCCACTGTGAGTCAGACTTCTTGAGACCTGAAGTAGTGTTGAGACTATTCCAGACTCCACTGTGAGTCAGACTTCTTGAGACCTGAAGTAGTGTTGAGACTATTCCAGACTCCACTGGGAGTCAGACTTCTTGTGACCTGAAGTAGTGTTGAGACTATTCCAGACTCCACTGTGAATCAGACTTCTTGTGACCTGAAGTAGTGTTGAGACTATTCCAGACTCCACTGTGAGTCAGACTTCTTGTGACCTGAAGTAGTGTTGAGACTATTCCAGACTCCACTGTGAGTCAGACTTCTTGTGACCTGAAGTAGTGTTGAGACTATTCCAGACTCCACTGTGAGTCAGACTTCTTGTGAGCTGAAGTAGTGTTGAGACTATTCCAGACTCCACTGTGAGTCAGACTTCTTGAGACCTGAAGTAGTGTTGAGACTATTCCAGACTCCACTGGGAGTCAGACTTCTTGTGACCTGAAGTAGTGTTGAGACTATTCCAGACTCCACTGTGAGTCAGACTTCTTGAGACCTGAAGTAGTGTTGAGACTATTCCAGACTCCACTGTGAGTCAGACTTCTTGAGACCTGAAGTAGTGTTGAGACTATTCCAGACTCCACTGTGAGTCAGACTTCTTGTGACCTGAAGTAGTGTTGAGACTATTCCAGACTCCACTGTGAGTCAGACTTCTTGTGAC
The DNA here is from genome assembly GCF_052324685.1 of Brachyhypopomus gauderio. NCBI lineage: Eukaryota > Metazoa > Chordata > Actinopteri > Gymnotiformes > Hypopomidae > Brachyhypopomus > Brachyhypopomus gauderio. The sequence continues at coordinate 267,303 of NW_027506871.1, forward strand.
CTGAAGTAGTGTTGAGACTATTCCAGACTCCACTGTGAGTCAGACTTCTTGTGACCTGAAGTAGTGTTGAGACTATTCCAGACTCCACTAATGTTGTTCTGCTGCAGTTGGTCCTCCATCTTCCTCCTGTAGTTTTTTCCCTCTCTGATCTTCCTCCTCAGTTCCTTCTGCACAGACTTCATCTCCTCCTTGTCACCTGATCTAAAAACCCTCTTCTTCTCCTTCAGGAGAGCCTTTATATCAGGGTTAATCCAGGGTATGTTGTTGGAGAAACACAGCACAGTCCTGGTGGATACAGTGTTTCCACACAGAAGTTGACATAGTCCGTTATGCAGTGTGTGAGGCCCTCAATGTCGTCCCAGTGAGGAACACACAGTTCCTCCCACAGTATTGTGCTAAAACAGTCCTTCAGAGCCTCTTCAGCCTCTGTAGTCCATTTCTTCACTGTGAAGCACAGCTGGCTCTCTGTGTACGAGGGGTTTGTACACAGGCAGGAGATGAACCAGGTTGTGATCTGATCTTCCCAGGGGAAGGACCCAAAGAGGACACACTTCTTTATAACTGTACATAGTTTTAAGGTAATTTTAATGGGATCAAAAGTCACTCGTATGCATACTAGTAAAGTTTGTTTCACGTTCACATATTCTTAATTCATTCTTCAATATCTTTGACAGTATTAGCAAAAGTGCCAGAATATGAAAATTCTTATTTCTGGCAACTAAGACAAACATCTACAACTTTGTTTACGTCAGGAATAGACGTATTTTAAATAGCAGACAACAAGTTATTTTAAATGTGCAACTTTCACCACTGCAACGTCTAAGGCACCGTCTACAAATTACCTTAACACGGACGCAAGGGGCGGTCGTGAAGGCCCCAGAGCACTACATACTCTGTTTTTTTTAATAATTTCAATAGCTTTTAAAAGGTCCTTCATAAGACCACCAAACAAGTTGTATTACATAAAGTGCATGGTGTATGGCAACCTACAACTTTTTTTTCTTTAATGGATCGCGACTTAATGACAATGAGAAAAAGTGGGTCCCGGGCTGAGACCAGTTGAGAACCCCTGAACTAGACACACTGGTCCTACTGATTTATAGACCAGTGATAACTAGACACACTGGTCCTACTGATTTATAGACCAGTAATAACACCTTGAAGTCTCTCCTGAATTGTACACGTAGCCAGTGTAAGATCTTAAGAATGAGGGTGATGTGATAACTTCGTTGTAATGTAAAAAAATTAAAAGGAAATGTTAAATGCTAAAGATTTAAAATATGAACATACATGACTGAAATAACAAAACAAACATGACTGTAATATCTGTCAACATACAATGTTTTTGTAAATGCATGAAGCATTGCTGAAAATTAAGGAGAGACATTTAAAGAAATTCTTTCTCCCACTCTCTCTCATTCTCTCTATCCCTCTCCAATTCTCTCTATTCCTCTCTCATTCTCTATCCCCCTCTTACTCTCTCCTCTCTCTCTCTCTCTCTCTCTCTCTCTCTCTCTCTCTCTCTCTCTCTCTCTCTCTCTCTCTCTCTCTCTCTCTCTCTCTCCAGGCTGCAGTCTATCAGAGAATAAGCAGCATGTTGAGGTCAGTAGATCTCCAGGAGAGTCTGTGTTCCTGTCCTGCTCCTGCACTGATATGAGTGGATGGTGGAGTGGAGAGTTGATTGGAGAGTGGAGAGTGAAGTGGAGATCACCACACCATGAAGATCTCCACTCTACTCAACTCAGTCCCCACTACAGTGGCAGAGTTCAGATGTTTAATGAGGAATCTCCAGGAAATCTCTCTCTGCTGATCTCAGACCTGACTGAAGAGGATAGTGGATTATATTCATGCTGGATTAATCACAATCAACACAGGAACTTCACTCTCACAGTTACAGGTACACTGATGAATTTTGTTACAGCTGCACAAATATATATGTAACAGGGTGACAGAAGCAGCTGACACAGGTTGTGACAAATCCATTTTAATCTCAAAGTCCATTATAGACACAGCACAGATTAAACGTGTAAAGTCTCTGAAAGTCACATAACACTCTGTGAAGGGCAGATGGAACACACAGCACTGTGTGGATGGACCTGTGGGTGACAGTGATGTGAAACAAGTGATAATGACCTAATAACTGGGGGTTTGTGATGGAGTGAGTGTACTGGAGGTGGGGTGTGTGGAAGTGACCTACCCTGCCAATATTATACAATTTACAGTGAGAGGATAAGCAAAGAAATAATATCTTGAGTCTGTGACATTTCTGTAAAGCAAAACTGAAGCATTTATTGTAATTTAAATCAGGCTAGGGTCAAAACCAGAACAAGAACAAAACCAGGGAGCATAACAAAACAGTTAAAAACCATGGGTGAGTTTCTCAAAACGTTCTTAGCGCTAAGTACTTCGTAACCTCGTTCTTACGTACGAGGTAAAGAAGTACTTAGCGCTAAGAACGTTTTGGGAAACTCACCCCAGTATGAGATCAAAACCAGTCTAATACCAAAACCAGTCTAAGATCAAAACCAGGAAGTAAAATGGTACACAGAGACCAGTACATGTGGATAATAACAGACAGGCAACATGGAGAAACCATGAAGTACACTTGGAGAACTGGAGACAACTCATCACAGGGAATCAAGTTCTCCTTCATCCTGCTTCTAGTTAAAAACATCTAAAGAGGCTTCATGTGTGTCAGTGTGTGTTTGTGTGGGCCAGTGCTCTATCTGGACTGTGTAGCAGCTGTTAATCACCGTCTGAATTCTTCAGATCACACACACTGTGTGTGAACACTGATGTGTGAACACTGATTATCAAACGTGATATTAGAATCAAACTTCATTGTGTTTTATAATGGAGCAATTGCCCCTTCACAAGACCTCACATTAGAGACCAACTACACCGGTCGATCGCGAAGGAATGTGCGTAGATTGCGTCACATAAAATAGTAGTAGATGAATTGCACATCTGCACTGACGGTTGTATTTTGATTGACATTCACGGTAGCCAATCTGCAATCCACTCAACAAATTACGTTCGCCCCCCCCCCCCGCTCAACATATTACGTTCGCCAAACCCCAACCACCCCCCCCCCCCCCCCCCCCCCCCGCTCAACAAATTACGTTCGCCGCTAGATCTTTCTGACTTGGTCATCTTATAAGTAGCTCGCAAGCTGAAAACTGTGGGCACCCCTGAACTACACCCAGTACAAGACCTCACAATAGAGACCAACTACACCCAGCACAAGACCTCACATTAGAGACCAGCTACACCCAGCACAACACCTCACACTAGAGACCAACTACACCCAGCACAAGACCTCACACTAGAGACAGAGTCAACTACACCCAGCTCAAGGTGGTTGTTAGGGTAGAACATTTGACTGTAGCTTCTTCCTGGTGGAGCTCCTGTTATAGAAGATCTAGAAGAAGATTCAGATCTAGGCAGGATGGGATGTGTTTATCTGGTCATACATGTACATGTGTGTCCGGTACACTGAAATGTCTCTCTTCACGTATCCCAATTTCTTTATGAGCTCAGAGAGGTACAATACCTGCTTCACCTGCTAACAGCTGATATGAAGTGTGATTATCAGGTTAATATAAATGACTTGAAATGAACGATAGTACGTCTTTTATTATTAGGTCATGTGACTTCGAACATCATTTATTTACGTAAAGCTTAACACTGGCTAAATGTAAAGGGGGAGGGTCCTGTGCATTATGTAAATCCAACAGATGTAGCTACTACACCTTGTAGGGGTACAATGAGATACTACAGCTACTATACCTTGTAGGTGTACAGTGAGAGACTACAGTTACTACACCTTGTAGGTGTACAGTGAGAGACTACAGCTACTACACCTTGTAGGGGTACAGTGAGAGACTACAGCTACTACACCTTGTAGGTGTACAGTGAGAGACTACAGCTACTACACCTTGTAGGTGTACAGTGAGAGACTACAGCTACTACACCTTGTAGGTGTACAGTGAGAGACTACAGCTACTACACCTTGTAGGTGTACAGTGAGAGACTACAGCTACTACACCTTGTAGGGGTAAAGTGAGAGACTACAGCTACTACACCTTGTAGGTGTACAGTGAGAAATTTCAGCTACTACACCTTGTAGGAGTACAGTGAGAGACTACAGCTACTTCACCTTGTAGTTGTACAAAATTACACATTTTTCAAATTACTAAAAAGCATCAGAAATTGAGTTAGCAGATTTAGTCCTAGACCACCATAATAGTTGGTGCTTTAGCAATGGTAAATAATAGAGACTGAAAAATGAAGAATCTATGCTCAATATGCCGTTACTAAAATAACAGTAATCTCCAGTAAACAGATAATGCATGTTTGACAGGCTGCACACTGTCAGAGAGTCCAGGGGCAGAACTGATCAAATACCCCGGAGAGTCTGTTCTCCTGCCCTGTTCCTGCACTGACCACCACACCAAACCTGCCAGTGTCAAATGGGAGCATCTGATCTCCAGTACTGGGTCTGCGTGGACAGAGGTGTCCAACGGGACCAGACACCACAGAGACAGAGTCCACATGTCTCACCAGAACCATCCAGCAAATCTCTCTCTACTCCTCTCTAACCTGACTGAGGAAGACCAGGGAACATACAGGTGTACAGTCAACAACAACCAGTCCATCAGCATCCGCCTCTCCATTAAAGGTAAAATAGTTCAAACTCAACTAAACCTTTCAGCACTGTGGTTCTGAGAGGGAGTGGCAGATAAAAACCTCACCATGTGGATCTCACAGTGCAGCTTAACAGCAGTTAACCAAACCTTAACACAAACACCCAGTTTTCCTTTAACACACACTCATTATTCCATTAACACACACTCAAAATGTCTTACACCATTATTTCTTACATTCTGTTTCTCCTCCTAAGAACTGGAGCCAACTGTTAAGAACCTGGGGGATCATCAATCACCAAACACCAAGATGTGGAAAGAGATACTGCTGTCATTGGTGCTACTGCTAGTGCTGCTAGTGCTGCTAGTGTTTGCTGGAGTTTACTGCACATGTGTGAAAGGTATGAATAAACACATAGTGTGATAGTGTGACAGTGAAAGGGTGAATAGTGTGATAGTGTGACGTAGCCAATCACCCCCAGACGAGTTCTGGCTCGTGGAAGCCAATCACCATCCTGACCCTGCAGTTGTCATTGGTGCTACTGCTAGTGCTGCTAGTGCTGCTAGTGGTTGCTGGAGTTTACTGCACATGTGTGAAAGGTATGAATAAACACATAGTGTGACATAGTAACAGTGAACAGAGTGAAACGGTGAATAATGTAACAGGGACAACAGTGTGATTGTGTGACTAATGTGACAGTGACAGGGTGAACCGTGTAACAAGATGAACAGTGTGACAGGGTTAATAGTGTGACAGTATGAACCGTGTGATAGTGTAACAGGGTGAACAGTGTGATAGTGTAACAGTGTGAACCGTGTGATAGTGTAACAGGGTGAACAGTGTGATAATGTAACAGGGTGAACAGTGTGATTGTGTAACAGGGTGAACAGTGTAACAGTGTGGTCAGCTATGTTGACATACACACTGCAGCACCACTGTGGCCTTGGTGTGAGTAAGAAACTGAACCAAGATGTTGACATCAGCAGAATTCCTGAGTGGTGTGTGTGTAGTGCTTCATCTTCACACTTACATCCAGTCCAACAGGTCAGGGGTCATGTGTGATGATGTAAACAACGTCCCAGCATGTGTGTCAGTGACAGATGCTCATATTCTCATTACTCAGGAAGAAAACAAAACAGTCAAGAGAAGAGAGGAGAAAGCAAACACAACGAGGTAAAACAGCTCCTGAATGTTTGTGTGTGTGTGTGTGTGTGTTTGTGTGTGTCCCTCGTTCATGGTACAAAAGAAGAAAGATTGCAAATACAGGTGTGTGTGTGTGTGTGTGTGTGTGTGTGTGTGTGTGTGTGTGTGTGTGTGTGAGTGAGAAAGATAGAGAGAGAGACAGAAACCGTATATCCAAGCAGACAGTAACGTGGGGGTTAATAATGTCTCTCTGGGTTGAGGAGAGTGTGATATATTCAGACAGTAACGTGGGGGTTAATAATGTCTCTCCAGGTTGAGGAGAGTGTGATATATTCAGACAGTAACGTGGGGGTTAATAATGTCTCTCCAGGTTGAGGAGAGTGTGATATATTCAGACAGTAACGTGGGGGTTAATCATGTCTTTCCAGGTTGAGGAGAGTGTGATATATTCAGACAGCGTCTTTGACAGGAAGCGTCCATCAGCAGGAGAGGAGGTATGTGGTGTCCTTGAGAATCAGTCCAGGGATGAACATCTACCACACAATATCCACCAGTGTGTTTGTTCTCTTGTAGTGTGAGCTCACCTACTCAACCGTGAGCCATGCAAAGAAGAGAGAACAAGGCCTCAGACAGGTGAGCACATTTACCTGACAGGTGAGAACATTAACCTGATATCTTATACTTCACAAAGTCACTCTACACCATTGCAAACTACAGCTAAGATTCACATGGTACATCTTTGCAAAATACTTGTTCATGTAATTTAACTGGTGTACTACAATGTGCAAAGAATGTAAACAAAAACACTGGTGTGTGTGTGTGTGTGTGTGTGTGTGTGTGTGTGTGTGTGTGTGTTTGTATGTGTGTGTTTGTGTCATTCCAGGTTTATTCTGATTATTAGGAAAAGAGCCATCTGTTTATTCCAGGTTGAAAACAGTAGTTTATCACAGAACATGTATAAAACACCATCACAAACACAATAGTGTGTAGGAGTTGTGGATGTTCCTGTGGGGGATACAGGATCTGGTGTTCCTCCATAAAACCATGGGAGGCAACAAATGGTGGGTTACCTCAAGAGGTTCCCATAGCAATGGGATAAAACTGACCATTTGTATTTTAGTTATATCAGTGTGTTTGTGTGGCATGTTTAGTCTCATTTTGCAGCTTGTTGTGTACTGGGAAAGGTGATGCTAACAGGGTAAGAGTTCCATCACTCCATGAGAAGGTTTGTAGACTTCACCCCAAAGGTGGCAGTCCTGTGTGGAAATGCACTCTGTAGGCAAATGTACTCTGTTGTCTTTACCAACATCCTGATTCCCATTGGTTAACCTGGTTTTTGTGACTGTTCCTTTGAGATGCTGGGGGGTATAAAGAGAGATGATTGTGGGTGCAGGACTCTTCCTCTTTCTTCTCTTTTCTTCTTCCTCATCCTCATCTTCTTCCTTTGCACCGTGAGGTAACCTGCACCGGTCGGTATTTCTGTTTCCATTTGGGATTATCATTGTTATAGTACAATGGTTGTGTTATTGTTTTATATTTTGTTGGATATTGAATAAATCTGGTTAACTGTGTGGCCACAGTCTTCCTTATTAGTATCAGTTAAAGGTAAATCAATGCTAATACCAATTCCCTCTAAAGTATCACATCTGCTGCGCATGTTTATGATAAACCTGTGACAAGTGTGTTGCTTTAAGTTTCTAACATTCCTCCCCATGTCTCCTTAGTAAAACCTGTTGAGACATGGCAGTGTCACGTAGGGCTACGCCCCCCTCTCTAACTGTCACGTAGGGTTCCTGCTCTTCGTGTCTGTGTTGTTCCCTGCGTGGTTGTAACCATAGTTTCCCTCTGTTTCCCTCTGTGTGTCTTGTTTAGTTCCATGTATTTATAGTCTCTGTGTTTCCCTAGGCCGTTGTCCGTAGTTTTGTGGATTGGTGTGATCACGGCTATTTTGTCATTTGCGAACTCTGTTGTTTTGTTCCGTCCGCTTGTTTTACTCTCGTCTGTTCTGTGTTACTCTGCCCTGTTTGTTCAGTATGTCACTCCGTGTTTCATGTCCTGACTCCTTGGATAATCTGACCTATGCCTTTCTGTTTGACGACGAGTTTGGAATTCCCTTCATTAAATCTCGCTCTCCTCAGGGTTTGTGTCCGCCTCCTCGCTCTATGGCGAGCTGTACGTTACACAGTGTAATTGTTGTTGTTTGTTATAGGCAGAGAAAAAAATCCAGAGTTCCAAAAACAAAAGTACAAAAAGAACAAGGCAAAAGGCAAGGTCAGAGAATCACAGGTCAAAGGTCAGAGAATCACATGTTTTTGTGATGCAATTGTGATGATTGGTGTCAGTGCTACCAGGCGGAAAAGTCATTGAGGCGGGTTTTGGGTGATTTTTTAGAGACTGGGATGATGGTGGCTGATCAAGGACAAAGTGGGATTAGTTTTGCACTAGGGCCCCATGCAACAAACAACCATTGCAAGAAGAAATTAGTTTGCTAGTTTATTTCTTTGGCGAAGATTTTAATACTCAACCGCTTCAGCTAGCCATCCGAAATCAAGAACTGTTTTGAACATTCGTGTGACGGCCAGACCTCCACGAATTCATCTTAAAGTCGACTGCAAATCCTCACACAACTGATCGTCAAGGGGCCACCGACTGACCGGCCACCACAACTTCCCCTGAATGGAGCAAGGTGATCCAGCAGGACTTTTCTTCCAAAAGCACCCAAAGGAGTCTTCATCAAGAGGATGCCTGGCCTTCAGTGCAGGCCGTGGATGGACACAATCAAGTAAGACTGTGGATCTGGGCAGACCTGGAGTGATACTGTGTACCTCGTTGTAGCTGGAAGTAGTTGGTTCTCTAAAGCGAGAAAAGTGCAAATTAAAAACCCTTTCCAAAACAGCGAAGAAAAACTTGAAATAGGCCAGAGAGCAGCGCAGGAGTGAGAGCAGTTGAACAAACAGAGAGCGAGAAAGAGAATGTGGTGACGAGACACTGAGGAACGCAACCCTGTACCAAAAGAGACGACCGGCTGCAAGCACATAGCAAGATGCAGCAGTCTATAACAAAAACAGTGATATGCATCTATTGATGCAGTTTAAAAATATAGCATGCACAGTATGGTTATTAACGTTAGGTACTACTACAAGCATTTCAATCACAGATTAGCAAGTTTGTGCTTGTCTTTGACATCAGCCATTCTTATCTTTGCATGCCAAGCAAATGTTAGCCATGCATTTGCCACATACAGGACGTTTGCAAACATTGCAGATGGTAACGGTTCTGTTGCAGCTACATGCCACTCCTATCTGTATGCTGTGAGTGCCAAATATTTTGCTTTCAGTTTACTAACATTCCTCCCTATGTCTCCTTATTAAAACCTGTTGAGACATGGCAGAGTGTAGCTGTTGGTTGGGGAAAATGAGCCAATTGAGTAATTGTGAAGAGCCTGAAGGTCCTGTCACCTTGTACAATAGTGAATTATCAGTGTTTAAGTGCATCTGGGTTCTGTTGTTGATGCCTATAACTGGTCAGAATCACGAGACATATTGGGATCCACATGCGGGTTTATTATAATGAGGGACAAAAAGTGTAAAAATATCCAGAGATCCAAAAACAAAGGTGCAAAATGAACAAGACAAAAGGAAAGGTCAGATTCACAGAGATTCACAGGTCAAAGGTCAGAATCACAGGTCAAAGGTCAGAGAATCACAGGCAGAATTCAATACACAGGAAAACAGGCTAGAGTATGAGTAGAGTACGTTCGGTATGCGAACATTCACAAATAGAGCCATGTCCAAACTCTCCAGTCAGAACTCTTATTTTCCTGTCAAGAAGGTCAGACAACGCCCTCAAACAGATGGATGGAGATTTCTGCAGGAACTGCAGGCTCCTAATTATTCATGGCACTGACAAGTTGATTGACCTAAATATTTGTTTTGGGGGCAAAAACAAAGTGTTCTGAGCGAAGTTTGCAGGTATCCTCTGTTTTGAGAATTGGACTTGTTGTGATGCCAATGTTTTAAATCAACTGAGAAAAATTGTAAAGTGACTTAAATAAACGAGTATTGTAAAATCTTTATTGTTATGATTGATGCTGTTAAAACTATTGCTTTACTTCTATTTCTGTGGTGGTGAAACATGAAGATTTATGTTTGCTGTGGAACTGAATTTATTAAACATTTAGAGAAGTTAAAAAGTAAATAGTATTCTACAGTAACACAGGCCTCCATGTTGTTAAAGAGTCAGTGTTAATAAGAATGACACCAGCGTTAGACCAGCAAGATTAGCAGGAGGAAACACCGCCCCCTGCTGTTCTAACATTTATTTGTTTTTGTTCCTCACTAGGAGAAATGTGGTTGCTGCTCCATTATGTGAACAAGGGCTCATAAAGACCTTGACCTGTTTGTGTGTGAATTTGTGACTTAGACTCAGACAATCTTTATTGCCATTCATTGTACACGGGTGTACGCAAAACGAAATTTCGTTGCATCTCACACAGTGTACAACAGAATTTTATATATAAAAATATATCAACAGATTTTTCAGTAACCCAGGTTTAAGATAAGATTACAAGAATGTGACATATGGCATTACAGGATTAACCAAAATATGTAATAATGTGTAAAAATATAGAGATGTAGAAGTGTAGCAGCAGGGATAATTAAATATGGGTATGTGGGATAGATATATAATGTATATCTGCATATATATCTATACATATATACATATCTACAAATAAAATAGAATAGCAGCACAAATAAATATCAGTAAAGTGACACAGTGTTATCAGGTAGTCCGGCAGTAGTGCACAGATGGCATGTAGCTCAGCCATTTCCTGCCCTCGTCCAGGGTGTCGAGTTCAACAGTCTAATGGCTTGAGGGAAAAAGCTGTTGCAGAACTTGGAGGTCCTTGGAGGTCCTGCATCGAATTCTCCTGAATCTTTTACCAGCAGCGTGAACAGTCCACAGTGAGGATGTGAGGGGTCACTGATGATGTTGAGTGCTCGTGATATGCAGCGCACTGGTGCGAGGTCCTGGATAGGTTGAAGAGAAGACCCGATGATCTTCTCCACTGTCCTCACCACTCTCCTCACATTCTTCCAGTCAGAGGCTCTGCAGCCTCCACACCACACAGAGGTGCAGCTGGTCAGAATGCTCTCTATTGTGCTTCTGTAGAATGTGATAAGGCTGGTGGGGGCAGGTGGACCCTCCTCAGTCTGAGTAGGAAGTGCAGACACTGCTGTGCTCTCCTAACTATAGACGTGGTGTTGGCAGACCAGGTGAGGTTGTCTGTTATGTGCACCCCCAGGAACTTAACGCTGCTGACCACTTCCACTTCCTTAATGAGGCCCCCCACTGTAGTGTCGTCCATGAACTTCACGATGTGGTTAGTGTCAGACCTAGGGACACAGTCGTGCGTCAACAAGGTGAACAGTAGGGGGCTCAGTACGCATCCTTGAGGGGATCCTGTGCTGAGGGTGATGACACCAGACATGTTCTGACCAACCCTTACTGACTGTGGTCGTTCAGTGAGGAAGTCTAGCAGCCAGTTCCTCAGGGGAGTGTTGAAGCCCAGAGATTTCAGTTTGTTGACCAGATGTTGCGGAATTATGGTGTTAAACGCCGAACTGAAGTCTAGGAACAGCATCCGCACATAAGTGTTCTCCTCCTCCAGATGTGCAAGGCTCAGCAGAAAAGCAGAGGAGATGGCCTCCTCCGTGGAGCGGTTTGGCCTGTAGGCAAACTGGAAGGGGTCAAAGGTGGTGGGTAATCTGGAGGTGATGTGCTTCTTGATCAGCCTCTCAAAGCACTTCATCATGATTGGTGTTAGCATAACAGGCCGGTAGTCATTTAGGGATGAGATCTGGGGTTTTTTTGGCACTGGAATGATAACAGCGGACTTGAAACATGCAGGGACCTTGGCTAGATCCAGTGAGGTGTTGAAAAATTCAGTTATAACATACGTCAACTGGTCTACATTCCCTGAGCACCCAACCTGGTATGTTATCAGGGCCGGGGGTCTTCCTGTGTTGACACTCCTCAGAGTCCTCCATACATCATCAAGTTCGAGGCAGAGCATGTCTTCATCCTCATGGGGAATGGCTCTTACTGCAGGGGTATTTAGTATATTTAGTGCCTCAAATCTCCCAAAGAAGTTGTTTAGAATATTTTAAAAGTCCACATAGTCATCAAGAGGGCTACCTTGTAATTTGTAATGGTCCGTATGCCGTGTCACATGACTTTGGTGTTAGTGGAGTTTTGAAAGAGGTCCTGGATTTTTTCCTGCGAGCATGCTTTGCTAATCTGTTAGCACTGTTTAGGTTTGCCCTCACTGATCTCAGTGCCTCTTCGTCACTGGACTTTTAGGCTGAGTTCTTAGCTTTCAACATTCTGCATACTTCATTGGTCATCCATGGTTTTTGGTTGGCACGGGTGGTGATGGTCTTTGTGGTGCTGACGTCTTCCATGCATTTGTTTATGTAGGCCGACACAGTCATGGCGTACTCATCCAAGCTGATGTGGCCACTGTAAGTGGCACCCTCCTTGAACACATCCCACTCAGTGGGTTCAAAACAGACCTGTAATGCCTCCATAGCTCCCTCAGGCCACACCCTCACCTGCCTCACAGTAGGTTTCTCTCTGATCCGCAGGGGCTTAGACGCAGGAATTATCATAACAGATGAATGGTCTGAGGAGCCAAGGTGGGGATGGGAGCTGCTTTGAATGCATTCTTCAAGTTGGTATAAGCCAGATCTAGTGTGTTCATACCTCTGGTTGCACAGTCCAAATGCTGGTGGAAGTTTGTCTTCATATTAGCCTGGTTGAAATCCCCAGCAACAATGAAAAAGCCTTCAGGGTGGGCTGACTACAGCTCACTGATGGTTCGGTAGAGAACACTCATAGCTTCCTTGGTATTTGCATCAGGAGGCATGTAAACAGCATTGATAGAAACTAGTGTAATCTCTCTGGGCAGATAGAATGGCCTGCAGATTACAGTCATGAACTGTTGTTGAACAATGGCTTGGGATAGATTTAGTGTTCCTGAGCCAGTTATCATTTATGTAGATTCACAAACCTCCGCCTCGGGATTTAACGCTGAGAGTGCAGCTCTTATAAGCATGGAATGTAGTTAGCCCCTCAATGCTAACAGCGTTGTCCAAGACTGATGAATTAATCCATGTCTCTGTCAGAATTATTGTGCAGCAGTTCCTCATCTCTCCATTTGTTAGACCCAGCTGTAGAAAATCCAATTTGTTCTCCATGGAGCGAACGTTGGAGAGAAAGACAGATGGAAGTGGCGATCTGTAAGAGTTTGTTTTTAGCTCATCTGTTAGTCCCACGCGACAGCGGCACTTCTGCTTACGGACACACCGCCTCCGCCTGCATCTCTGTCGGCTCATGCCGCTGGACGAGTCCAAGGCTCCGTGGGCCTCTGGGTCTTTCCGTAGCACTCCGAAGCTACGCAACCGTTCCTGTGTGATCAAGGTTATGAAGCCAAAGTCGAAAGTGTGTAAATTCCACAATCGTTAACAATCATACACCAATATATACACATTTTATTTTGGCTGATTCTGAAATCCTGTGCGGCATATTCTGATTAAAGCAGGGTACCCGTGGGTCCTTAAAAAGTCTTAAAATGTCTTAAATTTAGTTTTACATATTCAAGGTCTAAAAATGTCTTAAAATGTCTGGAATTTTAGGAGGGGAGGCATTAAATAACAACATATTGCTCAGTATTTCTGTTTAATTTTACCGATGTATATCCCACAATAATTATCATTTCCACAACGGCCGTATACTCTGCCTGCTAAATGGCAGTGGTACGTCACCTAACAGGTGGAAACAGCAGACGATGCTTTAGCTGCCTAGCAAGCTGCTTTTCTTATTTGAGGGGTGCGGCGGGAACAACAATACAAGGATGCAGACATGGGTAAATGTCCATTCAGTGAAGTGGCTGGAGGATGAAAAATATTGTGGCTAGCTGAAACCTTCCAGTGATTCGAATGAAGCGCAATGTGAACTTGCCGAAAAACATTCAAACTTGGTACAATGGGCTGTAAAGCGCTGGGTTCTCATATGAAATCTGAAAAACACAAGCGATATGATGGCACTCGTAATAGTAATATGCATATCGAGTCATTCGCTGCTAACTGCAGTTTAACTGTAAGTGCCAAAAATGATTTGTCTACTGTGTAGGGCGACCAAACGTCCGTATTTCCCGGGACATATTTCACGTCCTGTCCCGGGTTTTTTTTTTAAGTGAGGAAATGTCCTGGTTTTTAAATTACCTTCATTGGACCATTACAATTTAATATGTCATATACTGTCTGGATGAAAATGTAATGTGTTTTAATGAAACCTTTTAAAGCATATTTCTGCACAATTAAGTCAAAGAAAAATTTCCTTCTGTCAGAAAATGTACATTAGTCATTTAGATTACTTAGGTCCCCAATACCATGGGTGTCACGTTGAGGACCCCGGCCCCTCCCTTTTGGGCGTGTGTTTACGTCGTCTACGTCTCCGAGTCTGCGTCTGTGGATCTCCGTGGGTGCGGTTATGTCTTGTGATCATCCGTCTCACCCGTGGCTCGTCTCGTAATCACGTGGGACTTATGTGGTTTGTCTACTTAATGTGCGTTCGCGCAGTGTCCTGTGCTCGTCGTTGTCTGAGTCTACATGTTCTGTGTGAACCTTGTTGTTATATGTGCGCCGTCTGCGCATTATATGTTAAATAAAGTGACGTCTGTGACACCAAACCAGCGGACTCTTGTCTCGTCCGTCAGCTGCCGCAAGCGTCACAATGGGATTACAGAAATCACCATGATTTAAAGATATGTTAATGTTAGAAAATTTATTTAATCTGAATTTCTCACCCCTTCCTGTCCCTCTAAATATATAAATGAATGTAATATGTAACAATTATAAAACAATCAAAGCATTAAACAGCAATGTGCTCTAACATTAGCCTAAAGTTGGTCGCTATATGTTCACAATAATCCTCAAATCTCAATTCTGTCTCTGTGTTTATGCGCTCAAATTGAACTTTCTGGAACTATCTGAAGCCTCCGTGAATCACGTGACCATCAAGCGTTTTGAACTTCCGTTGTTGTGACTCTCTCTCTATATGGCTCTGACTACTACTAACTGTATTTTTATTATAACGATGTTATTTAACCATTGTTTTGAGGTTGTTTATGCATTTTCAGCATTTACCAACCTGTGAAAACTGTCAAAAAAGTTGGCAACCCTGCTGAACACTAGTGATGGGCAAAGTGATACCGAAGCTTCGGAGCTTGTGTCGAGAAATCCAGGAAGTCGTTTATGAAGCGTGTATCGAGGCTTGCTTCGTTTAGGGCGAGTGACGTCACTGATGACGTCTGAAGCCTCGCCGGTTCAGGATGTGATTCGAGTATTGGCGTGATTTTTGAACATATATAAAGCGCAATTAATTCCCGCAAAAGTTGCGTGTTAGTATTCATGTTGGAGTTTCGCCAATTTGTCCGTGATATCGATGAACTATAGATGAACTTGTTTTCATGGAGCCTGGTAAGAAGAGAAGAGTTTCCCCTGTATGGAAACACTTTGAACAGATCTCTCCCGTTAAGGTATTACACATAATATGTCTGAATATAATGAAATGTTTTACTACTATAATGTTCACAGGCTATACAGGCTTGCTGTGGGATACTTGTGCACCCCTGCCTCCTCAGTACCATGTGAAAGGGTTTTCTCCAAAGCTGGAGAGGTCCTATCAAAAAAGAGAAACCGCTTGAGTCCAAGCACAGTGGAAAAAATACTCTTTCTAAATAAAAATGAATAAAGTCCATCACACCAGTATTCACAAGCACAATCCTATAAAAACACCACTAAAATTTAAA
Source organism: Brachyhypopomus gauderio (assembly GCF_052324685.1). NCBI lineage: Eukaryota > Metazoa > Chordata > Actinopteri > Gymnotiformes > Hypopomidae > Brachyhypopomus > Brachyhypopomus gauderio. The sequence continues at coordinate 282,967 of NW_027506871.1, forward strand.
CATGAATAGACATATATTACTTTTACCCACTTAACAAAAATCATATATGAAATCATGAATGAATGAATGGATGGATGAATTAACCACATAAAATCATGTTAAGATGTTTTTATTTCTATTTTTGGCAGTGATTATTCCCATGTTAACACTTGCATGGGAGGCAGGGGTCATCACATCAGTTGAAATGACAATAATAGTTTTGACCAGCAGGGGGTTTGTGTGCAAATGAAGCCTCGAGAAATTAACCTTTTCTCGAACCAATTTGATGGAAAGCATCAAGCTTCACGAGGCTTCATCAGCCCATCACTACTGAACACACACGCTCTTCAGTTGCTGTCCTATGCGGCGGGTGCTGCCGTGAGCCCCGCCCACAACACTCAGTGCAGTCTCACACTCAGAGCAGACCCTCACCGCTGCACGTCCACACTGCAAATGAACTGCGCATGCCCAAAGCTGCCGCTGACACCCCGCCCCGTATTTACAGAGCGGGACATAAATATAAATGCTTTACACAAAGTACTGAACAACAGCCTTTTATTTGAAATGACATTTAAAGCCATCTAAAGCAACAAGTTTAAAACGCAGTACTGCTCCACTCTGCTCAAGCAATTGAATAATATAAAATATTTGCCTCAATCCCGGGCAATCAAGGCCTTTTCCTGAGGAGGCGCAAAGATATAAGGCATTAGGAGATTTTCTTCAGAAAGGCCCATAAGATAATCTGTTAATTAGTGTGTGTGTGTGTGTGTGTGTGTGTGTGTGTGAGAGAGAGAGAGAGAGACTGCAGACATCCCAAGTCTCCCTGAAGTTGCGGGAGTCTCCCGCATTTTGGTAGTGGCTCCCTGATGCCCGCGAGTCACATATAATCTCCCGGAATTCAGAACGAGTGCCCCAAGAGTGCACAAATATGCACACGGGCGACAGACATTTTTCCCCCCCCGCTCAACAACTTACACTCGTCACCCCCCCCGCTCAACAACTTACACTTCTGTGTGGTGATTGGACAGAATCGTGGGTGCGTTGTCTGTTCAGCCAATGAATGCCGAGAATCACTAGTTTGAATTTGAGTGCCAGTTGCCTGGAGACGTTACGTTCAGTTATTCACAGAATCGCAGGTAAAGGCGAGCACGACTGAAGCAACGAAGCATCAGTTCACGCCAAGTGTCAGTGTTCAATATCAACTGAAGGTACGTCTTAGTTTTATTTTTTCAAAAATCGCTGCTTTTCCGGGAGTGTTTAGTTATTTTATTATGAGTAGCATACTTTTTTTTTTTTTTTTTTTAATATATTATTATTATTTTTATTATTTTCAGAACCTTACAACAAGCAAAACGACAGGACTTAAAACATACATAATATAGAAAAAAGAAAAACTTGAGACAATTGACCAAGATAATGTTGATTCATTTGTTAATTACAAATAACAATCGTAGCTAATAATAAGTGAAGGGCAATAATAATGATAAAAAAATAATAATAATAATAATAAAATAAAATAAAATATAAAGAGAGTGGGAAAAAAGGGGAGAAGAAAGAAAAGAAAAAGGAAAGGAATAGGGGAAAGGATATATATTAGGGGATGGAATTATTCAAGTCCTCCTCAGGCATTTGTGGGAAAGACTCAAAGTAATTTATAAAGGGTTTCCAGTACCTATAGAAATTGTCTGTTGAGCCTCTCAATCCAAATTTAATTTTTTCAAGGCGCAAGAAAAACATGACATCCTTAAACCAGATTGAATAAGAAGGGGGGGAGATAGACTTCCAACTTATAAGAATTCGTCTTCTTGCCAGCAAAAGAGTAAATGCTATGTTGTCTAGCTCCTGGGTGCTCCAACTCGTTCTATCAGAGGGAACCCCAAAGATGGCTAGTAAGGGGCAATTAGTTACCCGTTTATTAAATACTGCAGAAAGGGATGAAAACACAAAGTCCCAGAAATTTGCCAGCTTATGACAAGACCAGAACATATGACAGAGCGTTGCTTGATCCTCACTGCACCGAGGGCAATTTGACTTCGTTCCTGGGTATATTTGGGCTAATTTTGAATTGCACAGGTAGGCTCTGTGTACAACTTTTAATTGCATTAAATTCAATCTAGGGCAGGAAGATGAGGAGTTAATTCTGGCAAGAGCCTCCATCCACCAATTGTCTTGTATTATGAGTAGCATTCTGACGACAAATTGATGTCTGACACGTTGTGATATAGTAGTTTTGGTTTCAAATGTGTTTTAACCAGTTTATTTTAATCTGTTCATGGTGTTTTTTATCACATTATTTAATGGTTGTTTATTTTCAAAACGCCCAATCTTAACGTCTTCACGTTCTCTCATGTTTCGTCCTGGAATTACAAGAGGCTCGTATTTGTTAACATAATACAAGAGAACTGTTCAGTCAGACAGCTATTTGTTTCAAGCATTTTCAAGCACTTTAACCTAAATTCCAGCACTTTTCAAACCTGAAACACAAAGCAACATTAAAATTGGTCAGGTAAATGTTCCTTCCCCTGTTTTTGAGGGGTGTTTCTTTATACTACCACATATTGTTTCGGACAACACTGCAAAGAATGTGAGACGCGGCAAGTATGTAAGCCACCACCGTTTGAGCAGGGTCGCGCGAGGTGTGTGGACTCGCACGCTACGGTCACTCGCGAAAGTATAAACCTAGCTTAACAACGAATCTGGCCAAACACCTGAAGGCACACAGATTTGTACAAAACATTCCAAGAGGTTGGTGATTATTCCCATTTCTAGTATTATAGCATACAAAATTATGTGTCCGTTTATGGTATCCTAACAAATGTTTGTCATATTCTTGGTTTAAGAGCCGTAAGTGCGACAGCATACAGGGAGAAAAAAAGTGATTGTACTACAACGGATCAATCATCTATGAATACTGAACTCTACTCTAATACTGAAGTTTTAGTTACTTAAAGACTTAAAGTTACTTAACACTTTAGTTCCTGAGATCTCAAGGTCCTGAGGACATCACCCCTCCTTCTCCTGCCCAATTAGCAGGACCATACATATGTTAATTTCAGAGAAAGACAGGAGGAGGAAGACAGGCAGAGCTCTGTGGTGCACCAAGTCTAGTTTGTAGTCTGTTACTACTAATATGCTGTGTAAATATATTACATACTGCTAAATGTTTGTTGTATTCAGAGCAAATCAGATTAAAACAAATACAGTGGTACCTCGAGATACGAGTTGCTCTATATACGAGCGATCCAAGATACGAGCACCGAGATGAGCAAAATTTCTGTTCGACACCCGAGTGCACGCTCGAGATACGAGCATGAACCACTCGGTGGCAGTACAGTACTATATGGAAAAAAAGAAAAAAAAGAAAAAAAGCTAATTATTTCAGATCATTTCGAATATATGTATAAATATTTAACTTAATTAAGTTTAACGTGCTGGGAAATATTGAAATTGACCTTGAAAGTGACGTATAAATGCTTTAATTCCACCTTGTAAAGGTGTATGAACCCTGCAAACGACTTTGTTCATTGTGCTGAAGCGTGCGCGCGAAGTTACAAAATTCGAGAGGTGCACGACCTTGCGAATCGACAGCGTGTGAGGCCCTCCGCCACCGCGATTACATAATTTTCGTCGCGCGAACCCTAGCGCCGCTCGCGCCGCGTCAAGTACAAACCTGGCTTAAACCTAGCTTTAAAGCACTTCTACGGCACTTTCAATGTCCATTTAAATATTTCCCAGCTGACTCAGGTTCTCTCTAAGCTCGGGATATTGAACGGAAAACCTGAATACCCCCCTGTTCAGTCATCTATTTGTTGTGAATTGAAATACAGTTACAATTTCAAGCATTTTCAAGTACTTTAGCCTAAAATCCAGCACTTCACTGGAACACAATGCACAATTAAAATTCGCCACGTAAATTTTCCGCCGTTTGCGGAGGTTCGCGCAAGGTGCAACGTTCACTCCCAAAAGTAAATTCAGCCTTAACTTGTCGCTGATCACCTACAGTGTTTCTCACACAGCTCACACACACACGTAGGTACGTCCACACGGAATTAACACAAACGTAGCGCTTTCAAAATAAAAGCGTCACAGTTGTATTGCACGCACGACATAGATATTTGTTTCATTTATGATTGGCCTCTCGCGGGCCGGACAGGGACGCACAACGGGCCGGATGTGGCCCGCGGGCCGTTGTGCGTCCAGGTCTGTTCTACACCAATAAAGCTACTTAAAGAGACATTGCATCTTGGCATCCTGCCTTTCTCCTTCATCATTAGTATAACTTATAAGCAGTACTATACAAAAGTCATGGACCACCCTTGATTTAATTATTAATCAAAACAGGCCTCAAGGAAGTCATAATTTTGTATTTCACAGATCGACTGTGTGTAAGATCGGCTGATGCCATGAGAAGACGTCTCAGAGTACATCTCCAGTTATGGCCACAGACTGGCAGCGGCTGCCTTCAGTCACAACTATCAGCGGACTTTTATGTAGAGTCTGGCTTCAAATCACATCCGCCGCACATCCAGACCATAGACACACCTGTCCGATCTTGTTGACTTTCACAGGTATGATTCACTACATCATCCTGATCGTTCTTATGTATGTGTCTTGGTGATCAGTAGGTGACTTATTACATCACACTCTCTCTTAAATGAATAAAACTCTCATTAACTACACATTACATTTTTTCTATTTTACCAATTAATGTGAGTTAAATCAATTTCTCATTTTGATTTTTCTAAATGTCTTATGTGATTGGACCTTTCAACAGACCATCAGTAATACTCATCCACGCTGTCACCTTTATTCATCAGTTGCTCAACATTAAACTAAATAATGCTTATAACAGAACTCTTAGAGCCACAAACTAACAATGACAGGATTCATCTCGGTGAGATGATTCTCCTTATACATCATCTCAGTGAGATGAATCCTGAGAAAGGAGAGAGGTGGTCCCACTAAGGTCCTATTTTGAACCAAGGCTAAAGACTCTGCCACACAGCTAGGATCTTCACTCAATACATAAAAACTGTATTGTCTTTAGAGAGCTCAGAACATGTGACAAATTCAAATGAAAAGAAACTGCCAGAATGGCAACAAAACCAAAACAAAACAATTAACCAGAAAGCAAGACCTTCCAAAGTCAGTCTAAATGTTATGTAGACCATGCCAGACTGAAGGTCTCTCTGCTCCTACACACCCATTTAACTGCTAATGGAAAAACAATAATCTTGCATAGGGTATTAATGCTTACAAGTCTTTATTTAATGTATGCCAAAAGTACAACAGTGGCCAACAACTGATGTGGATCGACGTGATCAGAGAAGAGGAGATCCAAACACCTCCACCTCACAGAGTGTAAGATACTCTTTTCTTCCTGGAATCACAATGTTTATGTAGCGTCCCTCCATCCCTTTACATTCATAGGACAATTTAGTATTAGTATCAGTGGAGAGGATCTCTGCACATCTGGACATGTAGGAAGAGAAGGAAAATTATTACTATTACCAGTAATAATATTATTATGTGTATATTTTTGCGTAAACCTTAGAGTAGTTCACCTTGGGTTATTATTGCCATTGTTGTTCAGACTGTCTCCAATTCTGATTTCAGCTCCTTTCAACCGTTCAGGAAGCTCCTGCCTGTTGGTGACATGAATGGAAAACACTTTGTGTTGTTCCAGCAGGTCCAGTCTCCACCAGGGCCCGAGGTCGTCTTGAGTGTGTGTGCAGGAACCATGGTCGTACACACCATCTGGGTTTCCATCAATGGCGTTGGAAGGAAAACCTGTTACATAGAGGCTGGACTGTGTAGCTCTCGCCTTGAGTGCCACATTCTCCCCTGCACAAGGTACAGTGTATTGAAAATGGAGCATGTTGCAGGGAACAATTACAATAAAAAATACAATAAAAAATAAATAAATACAATAAAAAAATATACACTGTACAAAAATGTTTTTCTAAGGAATCATCAGAGTTGTTTTTCCTAAGGGATCATCTTATATACTAAATGTCTAAACTGAAATTTTGAATATATGAATATCTCGTTTGTCTCCTCTGAGTCACTTTTTTAAATAGATGTGTAGCCTATAAAGTGTTATAGATACTGGAATAATGTATTATAATAGTTTTATATTGCAAACTGTGACTGATTCTATGAGCATGAAAGGTTAAAGAACACAACAACTGTAACTAGGCTCAACTACTGCTATAACCCCTGGCAAAATTATGGAATCACCAGTCTGGGATGAGCACTCATTCAGACATTTTATTCTGTAAAACAAACTCGTGTCACGGTACTGCGGGCCCCCTACTGGTCGCCTCCGTCCACAGCGGCAGTTGTTTTGTTGTTGTTGTGTTGTGTTCGTCCCTCAGGTGGGCGGAGCCTGCAATCTGTCTCACCTGAGGGTGGTTTGTTTGTCTATATATGTGTTGTCTTTGTACCAGTTGACTGCTGGTTATTATATCCCTAATTCGGATCATGTCACGGGTTTTTGGTTTGTGCACTTTCTTCATTAAACCATCCATTTTCTCTGAGATTTGGCGTGATCGCTTCCTTTTTGTTTCGCTCACCCTGCCCGTCACAACTCGGATCAAAAACATGATGCATTAATAAGGTCATTCCAAAGTGCAACTTCTTGGTGTCACGGTGAGGGGGCCGGGTCGCCACCAGAGGGCGCGCAACCCGGCCAGCAGCCGATCCCAGCACACACCCCCGCGCACTCAGCCACTCCCACAGTCGCAATCACCATCATACTGAGCACCTGTTTCTTGTTTACTTTGCACTTCTTAAGCCCGCAGGTCGTCTGGTCCAGTGCTGCACATTGCCACTACGAGCGTCGCTGATCCAAGAGATCCTATACACATATTGTGTGTGCTAAGAGCATTACTTGGGCATCACTGTGTTGTGTTTGCGCTACGAGCATTACTTCTGCATCCCTGTATGCGCTACGAGTTTTACTTGAGTCTGCCGTTTAAAGCCATGGAGAATAAACGTCCCTCAGTCTCACCCACGCCTCCGGTTGCCTCTGTTCCGACGCCTTCGGCGTCACAGAATGTGCAGCCTGGAGCAGTCGGAGGCGAGGGTGCCTCACCTCTGGAGGTACTAGTTCATCAGGGAGTCGTCCTGGGCCAACAACAGCAGGAGCTCCAGGAGCTCCGTTCGCTGGTGACTACCCTAACCTCGTGCATACAAGCTCTGACGGTGCAAACGTCTGTAAGACCTCCGGCACCCCGAGCACCGATCCCCCCCCCCCCCCCCCCGAACCTTACGGTGGGGACCCAGAGCTCTGCGAGGGCTTCCTGGTCCAGTGCCAGTTGTATTTTGACAGCTTGCCTCATTTTGGTGAGAAAGAAAAAATCGCCTTCACAGTAAATTGCATGCGGGGCAAGGCACTGGACTGGGGAGCGGCCCAGGTTCACGGAGAGACCCCCTGCACCCGAGGGTATGAGATTTTCATCCGCGAGCTGAGAGCGGTGTTTGATCACCCCAGCCGCGGAAGATTCTGCGGCCAGAGTTTACTGCAGCTGCGGCAGAGAAGCCGTAGCGCCGCCGAGTATGCCCTTGAATTTCGGACCCTAGCTGCCAGGACCGGATGGGGAGAAGCCGCGCTGACCGATGTATTCCTGGCGGGTTTGAACCCGGACCTGCGGGCAGAGCTGTCATGCCGTCCCGAGGGTCAAGAATTTAATCAGGTGGTGCATCAGGCTATCGCCCTAGATCGGCTACTGCAGGAGAGGAGCCGAGGAGCGGCGCTTCCTATCACCCCGCAGGCTCCCGTACACACATCGCCCCGCGAGACCACCACAGCCGAGCCCATGGAGATGGGTGCTACCGCCCCCCCCCCCTTGCTCGTACCACAGGTCCAAGGAGGGGGCGGGCTAGGGTGAGTATATCTCTTATGGGTAATCTTCTAACATGGGAGGTGTCTGTGTCTTACGGGGCGATGTCCCTGTCTGTGTTCGCTTTAGTGGACTCGGGAGCCTCGGGGAACATAATGAGGAGGAGCGTCGCTTAGCAGCTGAGGGTGCCCCTGATTCGTCTGGAGGAGTCGAGACGCGTGCAAGCACTGGACGGGCGACCTGTGGGCGGGGGTTTTATTTCTCACCGCACTGCACCAGTCACCGTATACGTTCAGGGCCGTAGGGAGAATATCAGTTTTTTTATCCTCCCTTCCACACGCTACCCTATCACGTTAGGTCTCCCTTGGTTCAAGCTTCACAACCCCATCATCGACTGGTCCACGGGTAGGCTGCTGAAGTGGGTAGCGCCCCTCCAAGGCACTCGGTCTCCCTCCCGTGTGTTCGCGCAATCCACCAGCGTAGAGAGCCCAAACATCAGCACCACTCCGGTCATTCCCGCTCCGTACCGTGATCTAGCGGAGGTATTCAGCGCTGTCAAGGCCACCCAGTTACCACCCCACCGACCCTGGGACTGTCACATCACCCTCAGGGCGGGTACTACGCCACCGCGCGGTCGAGTCTATCCACTTTCGCAGGAAGAGGAGCGGGTTATGGCTCAGTATATAAAGGAGGCTCTCGCTCAGGGCTATATTACTCCCTCCACCTTTCCCGCTTCAGCCAGCGTCTTCTTCGTAAAGAAGAAAGACGGTGGGCTGAGGCCATGCGTAGATTACCGAGGGCTCAATTCCCTCTTAGTGAACTTTGCCTACCCGCTGCCGCTAGTGCCGTCGGCACTGGAGCAGTTAGGATCGGCTAAGGTTTTCACTAAGCTAGATCTACGCAGCGCCTACAACCTTATTTGCGTACGCGCGGGTGATGAATGGAAAACGGCGTTTAGTACCTCTACGGGTCACTATGAGTATCGCGTCTTGCCTTATGGCTTGGCCTCTGCTCCGTCGTTCTTCCAGGCGTTCATTAATGAGGTCTTAAGGGAGTATTTGAATAGATGCGTTGTCGCTTACATCGATGACATCCTGATCTATTCTCCCTCCTACGACCAACATGTGCGTGATGTACGGGCAGTTCTGGGCACGCTCTTGCGCAATCGTTTGTATTGCAAGCTCGAGAAGTGCGAGTTCCATCTCAGTGAGGTGAACTTCCTAGGTTACACCATCAGGCCAGGCTCCGTACACATGCAGCACAGGAAGGTGGAGGCGGTCATGAAATGGACGCAGCCTCACACACGGCGCGAGCTTCAGAGGTTTCTGGGCTTCGCGAATTTCTATAGGTGGTTCATACGCGCATATAGCCAGATCGCAGAGCCCCTTACTGATATGCTGAGAGGGGGAGGTACAAAGCTTCGCTGGACAGAGAGATCTACGAGAGCGTTCAACCAGCTGAAGCAAGCGTTTGTCGACGCGCCGGTTCTGCATCAACCGGATCCTAACCGTCCCTTCATAGTGGAGGTGGACGCGTCGAACGTGGGAGTAGGCGCGGTGCTTTCCCAGCGGCCGAAGAAGCATAGCTCCCTCCGTCCCATAGCCTTTTACTCCAAGAAGCTCACCCCTGCCGAACGCAACTACGGGGTGGGAGACCGTGAGTTGTTGGCGATGCGCAAGGCATTCGGTGAGTGGCGGCATTGGCTGGAGGGGGCTAAGCATCCGTTCACCGTGCTTACGGACCACAAAAACCTGGAATACATCAGGACCACGAAACGGATGAACGCCCGTCAAGCCAGGTGGTCTCTGTATTTCTCTCGTTTCAAATTCCAGGTGACGTACCGGCCAGGAGAGAAGAACCAGCGTGCGGATGCGCTGTCTAGGTCCTTTCCTGGCAGTACGGAGTCTACGAGCGAGGAGCCGGTGCTTAGACTGGAATGCGTCGTGGGAGCTTTGGAGTGGAAGATCGATCGGGAGATCGAGGCAGCGAACCCGCATCCAGGTTGCCCGCCGCACCGTAAGTACGTTCCCCCCGCGCACCGTAGTGCCCTCATCAGCTGGGCTCATACGTCAGTGGGGACAGGGCACCCAGGGTTGTCTAAAACGGCTCAGTTGTTGGGGGCTCGCTACTGGTGGCCGGGGCTGCACCGGGACGTACTGCAGCAGGTGGCGTCCTGCGCGGTGCAAGGTGCCACACACTCCTCCTGCGGGTAAGCTCCTCCCTCTCCCTACACCCAGGCAACCATGGACGCACATGGCTTTGGACTTCATCACGGACCTCCCCCCGTCCGAGGAGAACACTGTCATTATGGTGGTAATCGACCGGTTCTCGAAGATTGTCCGCTTTCTTCCCCTGTGGGGCCTGCCCACCGCGTGGGAGACTGCGGATCTCCTGTTTCGGCACATATTCCGGCAGTTCGGTCTGCCTGAGGATATCGTGTCGGACAGGGGACCGCAGTTCACCTCGCGTGTGTGGCGGGAGTTCCTGTCCAAGCTGAACATCACGGTTAGCCTAACCTCTGGTTACCATCCGCAGGCTAACGGACAGGTGGAGCGTGCGAACCAGGAAGTGGGAAAGTTCCTGCGCGCGTACTGCAGCGAGCACGCAGACACATGGTGCGCCCTTCTGCCCTGGGCCGAGTATGCACAGAACTCCCTCACTCATTCCAGCACGGGGATGACACCGTTCGAGTGCGTGCTCGGTCGCCAGCCGCCGCTCTATCCGTGGAACACCGCCTCCTCGGACCAGCCCATCGTCGAGGAGTGGTGTAAGAGGAGCGAGCGGGTGTGGGAGGACACCCATCAGCGGCTGAACGAGGCGATCCGGCGGTTCAAGAGGAAAGCCGACCGTAGAAGGGGAGAGGCCCCATCTTATCAGGTAGGGGATATGGTGTGGGTCTCTACCGGAGATTGACGCCTGGGCAAGAGAGGTAAACTGGGGGAGAGATATGCTGGCCCATATGTCATCTTGAGGCGGCTTAACCCAGTCACCTATCGCATCAGTCTGCCCGAAGACAGACGCGTGTCGCGTGCATTCCATGTGTCCGCTCTCAAGCCATACAGAGCAGGTGCACTAGAGGAGGCCTCGACGTCGCGACCACCTTCGCCGCTGCAGTTATCGGACGGACCCGCGTACCTCGTGGAGAGGCTACTAGACTTGCGGTGCAGAAGGGGTGGTTTGCAGTACCTAGTGGACTGGGTCGGGTACGGACCGGAGGAACGATCTTGGATTCCGGCCTCTCAAGTGGTAGGCCCCTCCCTTATCGCAGACTTCCACAGGGAGCATCCAGACCGGCCAGCCCCGCGGCGACGGGGAAGACAGCGTGGGAGTCGACGGGAGGGGTCCTTGGGGGAGGGCTCTGTCACGGTGAGGGGGCCGGGTCGCCACCAGAGGGCACGCAACCCGGCCAGCAGCCGATCCCAGCACACACCCCCGTGCACTCAGCCACTCCCACAGTCGCAATCACCATCATACTGAGCACCTGTTTCTTGTTTACTTTGCACTTCTTAAGCCCGCAGGTCGTCTGGTCCAGTGCTGCACATTGCCACTATGAGCGTCGCTGATCCAAGAGATCCTATACACATATTGTGTGTGCTAAGAGCATTACTTGGGCATCACTGTGTTGTGTTTGCGCTACGAGCATTACTTCTGCATCCCTGTATGCGCTACGAGTTTTACTTGAGCTGCCGTTTAAAGCCATGGAGAATAAACGTACCTCTGTCTCACCCACGCCTCCGGTTGCCTCTGTTCCGACGCCTTCGGCGTCACAGTTGGCTTTCAGAAACACTAAAAGAAATGATGAAAATCATTGTGGAAACAAAGGAAATGTAACTTTTTGTAACGTACTGATCAGGCAGACAAGGATCCAAGTGCGGAGAATAGCCGCTTTTATTGAAACTACGATCACAGAGCAATCGAACATGTGAGATACTCCGTTCAGGGTGTGTTGTGTAGGAGTATTGTAAATGTAGTCAGGATAGTCCAGGGTCACGCCGGTGAGACAAAATCCAGGAGGTACAGAGGGACTAGGCAGGGAACAAGGTCTAGGAGGAGAGCAGAGGTCGGGACACAGAAAGGCAGTAACATGGAAAGAACGCTTGGTACGTGGCATGGCAACAATACTTCGCAACCCGGAAGAGAGAGGAGGAAGCTTAAATAGTTGCAAAGGGGGAGGGGCAGGGCTTAATTTGAGCCAGATCCTGCCATAACAGGATCCGGGAACTCTTTAATTTTGAAGCATGTCTGCCTCGATCCAGCAACATGCCGCGGTTTGCTGAAAAAATATGGAATACCTCAAACTGTAGGTAGAATATAAGGACACACCCAGTCAATTTCCTTTCCCTAAATGGACACCTGCCTCAGATTAGATCTGCTTGTTAGTCTGCAGGTAAAAACACCTGCAGTCATGACACCTTGGAGGGCTGCTGGACGAAGTGGAGTGGCAAGAACCACGAATCCAACAAGAGAAATGTCTCTTGAAACAAAAGAGAGGATTGTGAAACTTCTTGAAGAAGGTAACTCTTCACGCATGGTTGCTAAAGATGTGGGCTGTTCACAGTCAGCTGTATCCAAGATATGGACCAAATACAAACATCATGGAATGGTTGTTAAAGCCAAACGTACTGATAGACGAAGAAAGACCTCAAAGTGTCAAGACAATGGCCATTTGTCTTGAAAACGATGAAGTACAACTAAACAGATGAAGTATAAATGGGAGGAAGCTGGAGCCAATGTGTGTGACCGTAAGAAATCGTCTAAAGGAAATGGGATTAATACAGGAAAGATAAAAGAAAACCATCATTGACACCTAAACAGAAAAGAGCAAGACTGCAATGGGCTAAGGAGAGTGTGATAAAGCGCGACCTAAAACTCCTTAAGTGTACGGATGTAGGGAGTCACACTCTATGGGTAGTGTCGGGTGAGGGGCCTTGTGGCCTGGAATAAGTCCGCACAAGAGGTTGAAACTTGATTTTCTTTTGCACCATTAATTATGAGACACCCACAGCTATATACATATTTACAACGTGCGTTCTTGACAACAAATAAAACAGTACTAAATTGACCCTCTTAGTCAGAGTATAGTGATCTGTGACTGCAAAGTCACATAGATCCCACCTGGACATACGTTCCTAGCCTGCTCTCCCGGGCTAGTCTCATCTCGGGCTAGTTACACCTCGTTATATTCCGTCAGCCCCTCCCCAAGAATATTCCATTTACGTTACAGGTGACACATGGACAAAGAATATAAGACATTCTAATTGCTATCAATACATAATTAAATAAACATCTGTGGTCACATATTCGCATGTCACGACATTACTCTCTTTACATAATTTCCATTTTACATGTGCACATACATAATCTGTTTTGTACAGTTTATGTACATCCCTCCTCTTCTACAAAGGTTAAACCTGCCCAGGTAAGTAAAAGCCTGAGCTTTGAACTCTTACTCTTTTGGTCCACTGGGTGCAGACTGGTCACAGGTAAGCATAATCATACTATATATTATATCTATTGGTAATGTGTAGGTCTACATCATCACAGAGAGGCAATCATGGACTGTGGATGACTGGATGAAAGTTATCTTCAGTGATGAGTCAAGAATCTGCATTGGACCAGGTGATGCTGGAACTTTTGTTTGGTGCCGTTCCAGTGAGATTTATAAAGAGGACTGGCTGAAAAAAAACAACCAAATGTCCACAGTGGAAATGACTGGGGAGATGACTGTGGTTAATTCTTCTATCAATGCACAAGTTTACATTGACATTTTGGACAGTTTTCTCATCCCATCATTTGAACAGATGTTTGGAGATGATGAAAAAATTTTCCAAGATGACAATGCATCGTGCCATAGGGCAAAAACAGTGAAGGCATTCTTTGGAGAAAGACACATTCGGTCGATGTCATGGCCTGCAAATAGTCCAGATCTCCACCCAATTGGAAAAAATTATCCACAAAAGGCTCCGACCTGCAAAGCTGATCTGGCAACTGCTATCAAAGAGAGTTGGCACCAAATTGATGAAGAATACTGTTAGTCACTCATCAAGTCCATGCCTCAGAGACTGCCAACCGTTATAAAAGTCAAAGGTGGTGCTAAACTAAATACTAGTGATGTATTTTGAATTTTCTTTTGTTTATCTGTTTTTCATGATTCCATATTTTTTCCCTGTGCTTGCTCAATAAAAGTAAAATTTACTTTGTTTCCACAATGATTTTTTCATTTGTTTTAGTGTTTCTGAAAGCCGACACATTGCACTTTGGAATGACCTTATTATCGCATCATGTTTTTCATCCGAGTTTGTTCTACAGAAAAAAATGTCTGAATGAGTGCTGATCCCAGAGTGATGATTCCATACTTTTTGCCAGGGGTTGTAGTTTAGCATCGTAGGGGTTTAAGAAACTCACCGTGTGGAGTGGGATAACCATAGACTTCAAACTCACAGAGAGTTAGTTGATTTTTTCCGGGTATGACTACACTGACATAACGTCCTGAGACACCTTTCTCAAAGTTGTAGGTGACGGAATGTCCTGCAGTGATGCTAGAAATGACACCTGCCCTGCAGTGAAAGGAAGAATAACATGAGAATGTTTGCAAGTGTGTGTGTCAGTCTATTTTACAGTTCCATACAGCTGTGAGCATCCTCTCACAATGCGTTGTTGTTTCCATTGTTGAGCAAAGAGTTTCCTATGTGAATCTCAGCTCCATTGATCTTGTCGGAACAGCAGTCTTTTCTGTTAGTTACAGTAACAGAGGTTACTGTGTACTCGTCCAGAAGGTCAACCCTCCACCACGGGTCTGTTTGAGTCTTTGTGGCAGTGCAGGATCCATGATTATAGTTTGCATCTCGATTTCCATCTATTGCATTGTAGGCATGGCCTTGTGGTGCCCGAGGGTTATCCACCAAGTCTGACTGCGTGGCTTTGCCATACAGAGCGAGGTTTCTGGCTACAATGAACAGAGGAACTCACTTCAGATTTGTTCAACTGCACAAAACCATCACATGATGTGTGAAAAATGTGAATGTTTGTGTTAAGTGGATACCTTTCATAGACGCTCCATTTGCAACACCAGTAATTGCAAGGGTGCAAAATAGATAAAATATGTAACTTCCCATTACACTAAAAAGGCAACAAAACAAAATAACTATTTATGTACAATATACATTTATTGAGTTAATTCCATGTCAAACAGAAAAGCAAAACATTAATTTGGCTATTCTACACCTCCTTCCCCATATCAGACAATGAAACTGAAAGACTCAAATGGCAAAAATGACTAATTTTTTTAAAATGTATGTAGAAGATATGTATATGTGGAAGAGAAAGAACAACATAATTAAGGAGGAAAGCAAACCTATATGTTACACACCTCCGACTCGAGGTGCTGTACCAGATGTGTTCTGTGAAGACAGAAGAAATAAATACACAGGTTTTGCTTAACTACTTTAGTTGTGTTTAACTTGGCGTCTCTTCTCGAATTATTCAGAGCATTCCCATCACAGTACATTTGTTATGTATGAAATACATATTTGTATACACATGTTCTTGCCTAAATTACATTTGTCTCCTGGATTTTAGCTCATACCTGTCAAGTTTTTGATTTAAAAATTAGGGAAAATTTCCGCTGGTTGCTGCGAGCATTCCCACCAGCCCAACCAAAGTCCAGGACCCCTTATATTTTTACACGAAAGCATAAGGATTAGCACCACTCCACTATGGGAGATAACAGCCAAACATTCAAACTCTTTACAATAATGTAATTTTTCCAAGGTAAAATCCAACTAAATTCTAGGCACATTGGCAAGCTACTCTACAGACAATATAAACAACGTTACTGAGCCATTAAGTCTTAAAATGTGTTTAACAAATTAAAAGCGGACCATCAACAACCCTTGAACCAGATATATTCATTTCAATGAGTATAATTAGCGTGCATTTCGCTTGGTTTAAACTTGACATTCCTATTACTAAAATGGTAATGTAACTCTGTATTTTCATGATTTAATGATAAATTAACCATTGTTTTGAGGTTGTTTATGCATTTTCAGCATTTACCAACCTGTGAAAACAGGAGAAATAAATACACAGGAGAACAGTAGTTGTCTTGGACACTTGGCTTGGTGTCTCTTCTCTATTGATTCAGACTCCCTGTATAACTAGCACTATCCTCCTGTGCAAGTGAGCCCTCTTAGTGGTCAATGGAAGTAACTTACAAAGGCTCTTTTTTTTGGCCCACGTCCACTCCCTTATCTATCAATAGATCAAATAATAGATCTAATAATAACAATTCTGTATAATATAGTGCAAAGTGATAATTATTGGGGTTAGGTGGACCATGAGAAGATAGTATATAGAAAAGAGGGGAAAAGAATAGAGGGGGAGAGAGAGAATAAAAAGGGAAAAGACAGAAGGGCAGGGGATAAAAATATAATATATATATATTATTAAAAAAATAAGTAAATATATATATAAAAAAAAAACAACTAGCTCACATGACCACTGCAAAGAAGAGCAGAAAGTGTACCCAAGACATATAGCACAAGGGTCATTCCAGGATTTTGGTACATTTCCTGTCCCACCACTTAAATTTCAAATGTACAAATGTAATAGTACTAAATTACTATTTTTTTTAACAATGTACTTGTTCTAAGACAAACTGTAAAATTTGGTGGAAAAAGCTCCTTAGATATTATTCAAAAGACCGAATGTAACGTTGGGGTGGTTGCAAAATCAGGGGGCGGACGCACTGGCGCTGGAGAGCTGGACTCAAGGCTACTAGAAGTAGCCATACTGGCTAACCGTGTTGTGTTTGCATGGAGCACTCTACTTTTGCGTGGCATGGTAAACACTAGAACGAACACAACGACTACAGACTAATCAAACATGAATGTGACACATACCCAAGTAAACTCAAAACAACTATATTTACACAAAGCACCTAAGGACGATGAACATACACAAAGAACCAAAACATAAGATTAGAGGCAATACAAAGATACCGGAATCAAACGTGAAACATAACCAAAACAAACAGAAACGAACACCATAAGAGTGCTCACAATACACCCAGAAAACGAAAATACAGAACACGTAGGCTACTTAAACTAGACACGGACTCGCAGGACAATACACTGTTGACATATAACATAAGGAAACGTGACTAAACCTAAACTAACCATATACAACACAAGGCAAACATAACAACTCTGAAACTAACCATATACCACAAGGCAGTAGCAAACCGTGACCATTAAACCTGGGCCCACTCCCATCACCCCCCCCCCCCCCCCGAATCCTAATTAACTGCAATAAAAAAAATAAATAAAATTGAGACGACAGTACAGCTTTAAAAACGCAATAAACAATAACATATGTACTATATAACTTCTTAAGCAAAATGAGGTTCCAACAAAATAAGGTTCACAGCTCCGTGTTCCTCGGGAGCGGAATATGTAAACAAGGTGCGCGAGGACATCAAAGGAATGAATCGAAAATAGCTAGCGGTGGTACGCTAACGATAGCTAGCGTCGCCACAGCGGGTGGAAATTATCATACAGTTAAGCCCGCCGACTAAGAGGAAAGATATGATTAGTCAATTTTGCTGTCATTTGAAACTGGTATTGCGCTGAATTATAACTGCCAGGCCCTCTGTAAACGAACAGTGGGCATCACAGTCCTGATAGGGGGAGACACAAGCTCACAGGCTTCCACTTAACCCCTCACCTTCCAACACAGATTGAATAGACACGGGTGAATAATTTATTTGCTTATATTTTTGTAATTGTTTAGATGGCGATTGTCAAACTGTAAGTAGATAAAATAAAATTGGATAAATTGTATTATATATATTTACGTTTTAAGAATATTTTAGGCCCTCCGAGAGGGCAAAGAGGGCCCTGACGGTTCCCCACTTCCACAAGGCAAACTGTAACACAACAAAGGGAAACTTGACGAAACTGAAACAAACCTTACACACTGAAACTTGAGCAAAGTACACACACCAAACTTTAACATGGAGAACGACACTGAAAGCATAGCACAATAAAGATCTAGATTAGAGGTGTTCCAAAAAATCGATTCATATATCAAAAATTGATTCTCATTTACTACGATTCAGAATCAATTTTAAATGTCCCAAAATCGATTCTAAGTCGTGGTGAATTCTCACGTTACGTAATTACAAAATTACGCGAGACTTTACGCAGCAGATTCTGGGACACACTCATGTGCGGAAAAGTTTCAAAACAAATGGAGGAAAGATATTCAACCTGTCCGGTCTTCATTTAAGGCAAAAATATGGGTTCATTTTGGTTTTTACCAAATGCCAGGGAAGACCGAACTTGACACAATGTAGCTCGTGTGCAAGGTGTGTGTAACGCCGTGAGCTCGGGAACGTACACACTGCGTGAAATAATATAGAGAAGGGTGGTCCCAAGTGAAATAATATAGAGAAGGGTGGACCCAAGTGCCGGCTCGCAAGAGCAAGACGTTTGATACTTGTCAAATATATTAGCGAGAGGGAAACGCGCACAGCGACCCAGAACAAAAAAAACAACGCAGAAGACTCAATGCACAAAAGAATAGAAACAAAAACTGTGAGGGCACAGAGTAAATAGAAAATACAACGCGTAGAAAATAACACTCAACTGCAGAGAGACGGAAGAAAGAAGCAAAATAACAACAGTAAAAACAAAACCAAGGACGCCAGCAGAAGTAACTGGCAAAAAACGCCACAGCAAAATAAAACCCTTCCCAAAAATAAAGGCAAAACGGATAGGAAGAAATACAGGATTGGGAAAACTTGAGATGAGTCAGGAAGCGACGCAGGAGATAGATACTCAAATAAGTAAAGAGAAAGCATAACAGAGAGAGGTGGCGAGACACCATTAAACGAGAAGCAACCACAGAGGAAGCAGGGACCTGGCTGTGTACGGTTACGCCGGTTTAGTCTGGGACTGACTCTGGTGCCCCTAGCAACAGCTGGGAGAACTGCATCCGAGCCAGCCCTGAGAGCTTGCAAAATGAAGCTAAAGAATTTTGGTAACACAACAAAAAGCATTTTATTTTACCAAAGCACATTGTTTTTGTTCATTAAAAGTGAAAGACACTTTATTTTCTGTATTTGTCATTCTGTCTTGCAAAGAAGACTGTAGTAGATCATGCAGATTTTATAGACTGAAGCAGAAATTTTTATAAATCAAATCGTTTTTTGAATCGAAAATCGTTTTGAATTGAAAATCGATTTTGAATCAAATCGTGGCCCCCAAAATCGGAAATGAATCGAATCCTGAGATAGTAAACGATTCCCACCCATAATCTAGATACCTACATTCAAACCAAAGTACAAGCAAGACGTAGAGCGAAACATACAGAACTGAAGCACACGCAAGACCTAACCTTTAACAAACGAACTGAAGCAAGACTTAACTTTCAAAATTGACCCCCACCGAATACCTGAAACACAAGGAGTAAATACAAACCCAAACAAATCCTAAAACAAGCGACAGCTGAAACCAATGAAACAAAAACAGAGGTGGAACTAAACAGAAGCTGAAAAGACTAGAGGAGGAGGAGCCAGGCTACACAGACAGGGAGGGGGTGGTGCCAGGCGTGACATCGAATACCTTTGGACCACCTCAAAAAATTGCCGTTTTCTCTTGTCCCACACATTGGGTGACCAACTCCTTTGCCAAATTTAACAATTAAAATAAGCTCTAAATAAATTACTTCCTCTTGTATATTGTTGAAATGCATCTCCTTTACTTATGAAAACAACTTCTTTGGTCTACATTGTATTGCATGTCACAGTTTTTACACTACTAAGTTGTGTCCCACAACATGCGCACAGCCCTGTTACCATAAGGAATTTTATCTGGCAGAGAAAGAGTTAAAAATATTTGTTTACTGGCACAAAGGAATTTGCATCACAAGGACATTTCCTGCCCACATGGCAAGACCAATGGTAAGTGCTCTAACAATTTTCAAGGTTTTTTTCCCAAATATGTTTGTCCAAGTTGTGTGTGTCACTCAGTGAATGCAACCCCGTTCCTCATATTGTAAGACTAATATTGAGTAGAGTCAAAATTTACTTTATATACTTATATAACCATATTTGTCCTTGATCTTTCCTTGATCACAACTTAGACTAAATTTGCAACCCTGTTAGTCGCAACTCTGTTACTGCATACCAATTTACATCTAATTAAAAAAAACTGCTTCCATATCTGAGCTTGACGAATCAAACTTTTTGATTGTCTATAACCTGTAGCTAATAAATATATGACTAAAAATGATCAAATTGAAGATCAAATTTTCAGAAGTGACCACCCCTGAAATGTACCAAAATCCTGGAATGACCCACAAATGACTGTGATGTATATGTATCTGTGAATATGTGTTTATGTGCAACATAAAAGTGCAGCATAGGATAAATGTACAGAATGTACTTGCCAGCAAGGGTATAAAGCTGCGACAACATTCCCCCAGAGACCAGAGGCAGGCAGAGAAAGACCCGGGAATCCCACCCGCCCACGGCCCCCCCAGGAGCTGTGGAGTCCCAGGGCCGCACTTCCCCGTGACCCTCGCATGCCTGCCCCAGTGGGCGGGAGAGGGAGACCCCGGACAGCACCCCCCCCAGTCAAGGAGTGCAGGTCCAGAGGAAACAGAGCCCCCCCCAGGATGCCCCCCCCCCCCCACCATGGGCCAGTAGCAAAGCCCCAGCGCCACGTGCCCCCGAGAACCACCCCTACCCGGCAGGAGGAGCCCCAAGCCACCCCGGACCACAACCACCCAGGTGAGTGGGCCAACCGCCATGCCGCAGCACCAAGCTGGGCCCCGGAAATATATACATATACACACCCACAAATGTACTTACACATTCACCCCAATATATACACACGTCCCCATATACCCCCCCCCCCCCCCCAACACATACTCATTCATCTACCTATACAAACAGAGACAAGGACAAAAACACACATTCATCTGAACTAACACACTCTCCGTGGTGGGGGCAAATGGCTGGACCAGCAAGGATCGGCAGCAGCCCCAAGATGCCACCAGCCCAGCCCAGCCCTGCCCCAACCTTACAAAGGCTCTAGGTTTGAGGCCCGAATGAAAAAGTAAATCACTACAAGCATAAAAAAGAGAATTATTGTGACAACACATTAATTCTGTTAGATAGGGGTCACATATATCTTACGTCACCTATACCTTACATCACCTATACATTACGTCACCTATACCTTACATCACCTATACATTACGTCACCTATACCTTACATCACCTATACCTTACATCACCTATAACTTACATCACCTATACCTTACATCACCTATACATTACGTCACCTATACCTTACATCACCTATACCTTACGTAACCTATAACTTACATCACCTATACCAGGGGTGGCCAACCCGCGGCTCTTTGCCTGGTTTCATGCGGCTCCACAGCCGGTCCGCGGGCTCACCTGCACAAACGGGGCGACACACTGCTACATTTTCGTGGTGCGCGGTTAGTTTACAAGCCTAGCGAGCCGCTAATACTTTTAAAACCGGCGTAGTGGAAAACACGCATTTGACTGTCTTCACAGCTAATCATTTACACTCGCCCCCCCCCCTCCCCCCCCCCCCGCTCAACAGATTACACTCGCCCATGTACGATGTGGCTCTTTGCCGTAACACAGTAAGAAAAGTGGCTCTTGGTCTATGACGGGTTGGCCACCCCTGACCTATACCTTACATCACCTATACATTACGTCACCTATACATTACGTCACCTATACCTTACATCACAATTTGGTCACACCAAATTCTGTTTTCAAAATAGTTTATATAATATATACCAAATTCTATAATCTGTAAATCTACGTAGATTGTATATATTGTACATTTGCACTTGCTACTTTATTGCACTTCTGGTTAGATGCTAAACTACATTTAGTTGCATTGTACTTGTACATGTGTAATGACAATAAAGTTGAATCTAATCTAATCACCTATACCTTACATAACCTATACCTTACATAACCTATACCTTACGTAACCTATACCTTACATCACCTATTCCTTACATAATAATCATAATAATAATACATTTTATTTGATGGAGCCTTTCAAAAACCCAAGGTCACCTTACAAACAGATCACCTATACATTACCTCACCTATGATTTCTTGTCTTAGTGGTTGAGGAGCTGTGCGATGCCTTGGGAGAAACTGACACAGACACAAGTTTATGTGGAGTGCAAACTTCTCAACTTCATACAAACCTGCTTTTATAGCCATAAACCAAAGTACATAATCAACTCAAGGGTGATGAGACTATGGACAATGTCACAGTCATGCTTAGAAGACTGGAGTAAGTGTGGGCTGATGACTATCAACACTTCCGTCTTGAAGCAGAAGATAAGGACATTTCACAACCAAAAAACATGGTTTTTCATGGAGCCCAAAAACCACATACCAGGACCTCTATACCATCACAAAGTTCAACCAAAGGTCCCTGAAAGTGTTGAACACTGGTAACAAAGAGGTGTGAAGATTAGTCTCACTAATCAGATCCTCAAACATAATGAACATAATTAAAGTCTCATGTGTCTTCAAAATGATTCAAACACCAGTTAATTTTGCCGTGTTTAAAGGATATACTGTGCTGTGCATCTTTGTCAGAACAGAATCGGTAAAGAACGGTAACTGACTACTTCATGCAGTACATCTACAAGAAGAGAAAAATCCTTCAGCTTGCATCAGAATCATTTGAGTCTATTGATAAGGACTACTGGTCAGGGCCTCTCTCAGGAGCAACACCCTCCGTGCCATGCCCCGTGGCACGGGACCACAGCCGCCCCCCCCCCCCCCCCCCCCCCAAACACACATTTAAGGCGAGGAACATGCGTGGCATTACATTAAACAAAGCACAAGCACGCTAGGACAACACACACGCAAAGACAAGAGAAACAAAGAATTGTGTGCAAATAACAAACGGACGAGACCCACACGTGCGCGTTCGCTTACATCCAAGAGTGACGCGCCGTTCAAGTACGCAGTCGCTCCCCCACTCAAAACACAAGACGAAAGGGGAGCAAGGCGACAGTGACGAGCGGCAACCGCGTCACACGCGAAACATTTAACACAAACCCAAGCGAGCAACGCACACAGATCCACACAACCGTTCACATTAACACAACAAACAACAACCATACAACAAGAAGAGCCTTCCCAGGGAAGACGCCTGTTCGTTTGTTTGAAGACACAACACTTCACACAACACTGAAGCACGGCGGAACTCTTCAAATGAACAAACATGAAGAGTTTTCCCAGGAAGACGCCCTGGTTCTCGCCGTGCCACACGCACACACACACACACACAACACATAAGCACGGCGGTACTCCTCAAACAAAACACCACGCAGATAAACACCTACCATTAGGCCACCCTTTGTTATGTACATGCAATCACTTATAGGTAGACGGGTGGGGGGGGGGGGGGGGTGATGGTGTGAACCATCAGTTCATTGTTCTGCTGGATGTGTTCACTGACTCAGATAGAGAAGAAAAAACTGGCTTCCCCTTGGGGAGATTGTCTGTGTGGGTACATATATGAGTAAATTTATGTTGGAATGAAGGTGTGTGGGTGTATGTGTGTAAGGGTGTATGTGTGTGTGGGTGTATATGTGTTTGGGTGAATATGGATGTCCAATGTAGCAGCAGTTGGTGAACCATTGCAGTGGTTATTTGAGCTGTGTTTTTTATGTCCTTCCCTTTTTATAATAAATAATAATAATAATAGTCTTTATTTGTATAGCACCTTTCATACATACATGCAACTCAAAGTGCTAAAAACTACTGAAAATAAGGTAAAAAAATTACTTGTCTCTCCCCCTCATTTCTATCCTGTCCTGTATGGTGGAGACTGGGGAACAGGCTGAACTACTCTCTGCAGTGGGGGTGGTGGGGCACCACATTTTGCCGCCATCGCCTACACTTCAAGACTGTGATTCTCTTTTCTGCCAGCGGGTGTCGCAAAGATTTGTATGTCATTTAATATTTAGTATAATTAAATAAAGATCAATAGTTTTCAAAACTAAATTAATCACAAAGTTCAAACTGATTATGTGTAAAGAAAAAAACGGAATTCGTCAGTTGAACGAAAGTGAAAGTGTTTCACTTTCCAAAGTCTTAAAATATATACTTTATTTATCAAGAGATTCAAACAGGTGTGGAGATCTGGAAACACACTGCTTCCTAGTTCTCTCTCTCTCTCTCTTTCTTGTTTATCAGTGTCAAATCAGAATCAAATCAAATCAAAGTTTATTGTATAGCGCTTTTCACAACACATGTTGACACAAGGCGCTTTACAGGATTTAAAAGGTTAACAATACTATGGGTCCAGAACCTTAATGAGCAAGCCAAAGGCGACATTGGCGAGGAAAAACTCCCTATGATGGTGGGGAATAGGAAGATACCTCGGGAGAACCCATCCTCCATTGGGCGGCCCGTTAACACACAAATTACACAAAATACAGACAAATACACAAGTCACACACAAATCACACAATCAGACTAAGTAAAGGTAAAAATGAATGTTCTGGGTTTTGATATTGTCACTGTAAATGTCTGTTGATGAACGCCAGGCTTTCATTCCGTGTCGGAGCAGCGATGCTGGTATTGTAGGCTCCGACTGCAATGTTACTCTCCAGGTGAACCTCAGAGAAAAGATACGAGATGTAGTAAATATGTAACAGATTAATCAAAGGCCAAACTAAACAGATAAGTCTTTAATCGAGTTTTAAACATTGAGAATGTGTCTGAGTCCCGAATAGAGGCAGGAAGATTATTCCACAATTGTAGAGCTTTAAAAGAAAAGGCTCTACCACCTGCTGTGATCTTTTCGATCCTAGGAACAGTTAATAACCCTGCATCCTGCGAGCGAAGTGAACGTGCTGGATTATATTGTTCAATAAGTTCACTAAGATAGTCTGGAGCTAAGCCATGCAGCGTTTTATATGTTAATAAAAGTATTTTATAGTCAATACGGAATCTAATTGGCAGCCAGTGTAATGACGATAGTACGGGACTAATGTGATGAAACTTTTTAGTTTTTGTTAAAACTCGTGCTGCTGCGTTCTGAACCAGCTGGAGTTTGTTTATCGATTTACCAGAACATCCAGCTAGGAGACTGTTGCAATAATCTAAACGAGAGGATATGAATGCATGGATTAGTTTTTCCGCATCACTAGTATTTAATATGTTTAATTTTAGCAATGTTGCACAAGTGAAAGAACGCCACCCTAATTATATTATTAATATGTGTATCGAATGAGAGATCTGGGTCTATTGTGACACCCAAGTTCTTTACCTCTGTGCTGGGGGTTATAGTAAAACAATGTAGATTCAATGCTACATTATGTATCTTGTCTCTCGCAGCCCTAGACCCAACTATTATTAATTCTGTTTTATCGGGATTTAGTGCTAGAAAGTTACACGCCATCCATTTTTTATCTCTTCTACACATTTCTCGATTTTACTGTTTGCGCCTAAATCATCGGGTTTTGCCGATAAATATAGCTGAGTGTTGTCTGAATGGAAACTGATGTCGTGCTTATGCATAATCTCGCCTAAGGGTAACATGTACAGTGTGAATAGAAGTGGTCCTAGGACTGTCCCTTGTGGGACACCATATTTAACCTGCACAGATTTAGAGGTTTTATTATTAACACTTACACATTGGAAGCGGTCAGTCAAATATGATCTAAACCAGGAGAGTGCAACTCCTTTAATACCTACCGTGTTTTCTAGTCTATCCAGCAAAATGTTGTGGTCTACAGTATCAAAAGCTGCACGAAGATCTAACAGTATAAGGAACGAGACGAGCCCATTATCGGCCGATATTAGTAAATCATTCACTACCCTGAGTAAAGCTGTTTCAGTGCTGTGGTTTGGTCTAAATCCTGATTGGAGATAGTGGTTTAACTGATTGGAAACTGCTTTTTCTAGAATTTTAGAGATAAATGGGAGATTAGAAATGGGTCTATAGTTGGCTAGAATCTGCGGATCGAGATTCTGTTTTTTAATCAAGGGTCTAATTACGGTGCATTTTAATTGTTTGGGCATGTAACCTAGGTTAAGGGAGGAGTTAATCATATTAAGTAAGGGCCCTGCAATGGCTGGGAGTAGGTCTTTAAAATAGACGGGTTGGAACTGGGTCGAATATACATGAATATACATCAGTAATATTTTTGGTTGCATAGTTACTAATAACTAAACTACTGGGGTTGGATTGGAGGTTAGGCTGCGATGTATTATGACTCTGTAGTCGGATATTATCTATTTTATTATTTAAAAAGTTTTATAATTCATCGCTAGTGTGTGTAAGTGCTGTATTAGAACTAGTGTCGTTGATATTTTTTGTTAGTTTAGATACCGTCGCGAAGAGAAATCTAGGGTTATTTTTGTTGTTTTCTATTAGTCTCGAATAATATGAGGCTCTAGCTTTTATTAGGGCACGTTTATATTTGACTACGGCGTCTTTCCTTGCGGTTCTAAACACCTCTCTGGAGTGGATCTCCATTTGCGCTCTGCTGTTCGAGCTGCCTGTTTTAAAAGACGAGTGTGGTTGTCATACCATGGTGCAAGCTTTTTCTCCCTAATTAATTTTGTTTTAACTGGAGCTACACTGTCTACACTGCTGAGTGTGGAATAAAACTGTTGTGTTGCCTGTTCTAATTCATTGGGCTGCAGTGGCATAATGCTCGGTAGCTCTGGCAGTAAGTTTATAAATGTTGCTGCAGTGTCGGATGTGATAGTGCGCGTGGTTTTTGTATGGAGCATCTGATGTACATCGTATAAAGCTATTTCATATATTAGTAGGGAATGATCTGAAATGGCGTCATTTTGGGGGATAATTGCCAAATGTTCTATGTTTAATCCGTAAGTAAGTATTAAGTCTAAGGTGTGTTTACAGCGGTGAGTAGGTCCTGTCACATTTTGGGCTATACCTACTGAGTCTAGGATGGAATCGAACGCGGTTTTCAGTGGGTCTGATTCATTTTCATAATGAATGTTGAAATCACCCACAATTACAAATCTTTCAATTGTTAGGACTAATTCCGAAAGAAACTCAGCAAATTCCTTAAGAAATTCTGAGTAAGGTCCCGGTGGTCGATAGATGGTCACTAGTTTAAGCTTTGTTTTATTGCCTATGAGATTATTGCCTATTTCACCTATCAAAGCCTCGAATGAGTTAATAGAGGTGGTTGGTTTTACAGTAAAACCTTTATCTGTGTCATATATTGTGGCTACTCCACCTCCACGCCCTGTGATATGGGGCTGATGAACATAACTGTATCCAGGAGGAGCTGCTTCATTAAAACTTACATATTCGTTTACTCTAGCCCATGTCTTTGTTAAACAGAGTGCATTTAGTCTGTTATCTGAGATTATTTCGTTTACTATCACAGCTTTTGATGCAAACAATCTAATGTTTAGAAGTCCTAGCCTTAGCTTAATATTGCTGCTCATTTCATGTTGATTATTTAATTTCATTTTAATTAGATTTTTAAAACATATCGCCCTGTTATTCCTATATCTGCCACAGTTAACAGACACAGTCTCAATGGTTTGGTAGGTAGGGAAGCAAGTTCTACTTAATGAATGGCTGTTGGAAACCATTTTTTCATTTTTGGGTGATGTTGTCCTTAACCGTCTGTCTGTCTGTTGTCAGTTGTATGTATTGGCACTGTAATTTTGCTGTTTTTGTTGTTTTGTTGTGTTAGCCCTTGCTAACAACTGTCCGGTCGCTGCTACTCCGTTGCCGTTAGAAACGCAGAGCCGTTGCTCTGCTTAAGTTCCGCTCGGTGTCGGCTGTAGTTAAAAATAAACTCTCGGTTTTGTTCTTGGAAGATGCTCTGGTGTTTCTTTTATCCTTTTATCACCTCGATAGATTATATTTCAAATTTCTCTAGGTGAAAATCTTCTTCTCTCATACATTCTCCGCCACAGCGCGGGGTCTTGCACCCTCACACGCCGCGAGTCAAATCAAAATTAAATAAATTTCTCATTTTGATTTTTCTAAATGTCTTATGTGATTGGACCTTTCAACAGACCATCAGTAATACTCATCCACGCTGTCACCTTTATTCATCAGTTGCTCAACATTAAACTAAATAATGCTTATAACAGAACACTTAGAGCCACAAACTAACAATGACAGGATTCATCTCGGTGAGATGATTCTCCTTATACATCATCTCAGTGAGATGAATCCTGAGAAAGGAGAGAGGTGGTCCCACTAAGGTCCTATTTTGAACCAAGGCTAAAGACTCTGCCACACAGCTAGGATCTTCACTCAATACATAAAAACTGTATTGTCTTTAGAGAGCTCAGAACATGTGAAAAATTCAAATGAAAAGAAACTGCCAGAATGGCAACAAAACCAAAACAAAACAATTAACCAGAAAGCAAGACCTTCCAAAGTCAGTCTAAATGTTATGTAGACCATGCCAGACTGAAGGTTTCTCTGCTCCTACACACCCATTTAACTGCTAATGGAAAAACAATAATCTTGCATAGGGTATTAATGCTTACAAATCTTTATTTAATATATGCCAAAAGTACAACAGTGGCCAACAACTGATGTGGATCGACGTGATCAGAGAAGAGGAGATCCAAACACCTCCACCTCACAGAGTGTAAGATACTCTTTTCTTCCTGGAATCACAATGTTTATGTAGCGTCCCTCCATCCCTTTACATTCATAGGACAATTTAGTATTAGTATCAGTGGAGAGGATCTCTGCACATCTGGACATGTAGGAAGAGAAGGAAAATTATTACTATTACCAGTAATAATATTATTATGTGTATATTTTTGCGTAAACCTTAGAGTAGTTCACCTTGGGTTATTATTGCCATTGTTGTTCAGACTGTCTCCAATTCTGATTTCAGCTCCTTTCAACCGTTCAGGAAGCTCCTGCCTGTTGGTGACATGAATGGAAAACACTTTGTGTTGTTCCAGCAGGTCCAGTCTCCACCAGGGCCCGAAGTCTTGTTCAGTGTGTGTGCAGGAACCATGGCCGTACACACCATCTGGGTTTCCATCAATGGCGTTGGAAGGAAAACCTGTTACATAGAGGCTGGACTGTGTAGCTCTCGCCTTGAGTGCCACATTCTCCCCTGCACAAGGTACAGTGTATTGAAAATGGAGCATGTTGCAGGGAACAATTACAATAAAAAATACAATAAAAAAATAAATAAATACAATAAAAAAAATATACACTGTACAAAAATGTTTTTCTAAGGAATCATCAGAGTTGTTTTTCCTAAGGGATCATCTTATATACTAAATGTCTAAACTGAAATTTTGAATATATGAATATCTCGTTTGTCTCCTCTGAGTCACTTTTTAAAATAGATGTGTAGCCTATAAAGTGTTATAGATACTGGAATAATGTATTATAATAGTTTTATATTGCAAACTGTGACTGATTCTATGAGCATGAAAGGTTAAAGAACACAACAACTGTAACTAGGCTCAACTACTGCTATAACCCCTGGCAAAATTATGGAATCACCAGTCTGGGATGAGCACTCATTCAGACATTTTATTCTGTAAAACAAACTCGTGTCACGGTACTGCGGGCCCCCTACTGGTCGCCTCCGTCCACAGCGGCAGTTGTTTTGTTGTTGTTGTGTTGTGTTCGTCCCTCAGGTGGGCGGAGCCTGCAATCTGTCTCACCTGAGGGTGGTTTGTTTGTCTATATATGTGTTGTCTTTGTACCAGTTGACTGCTGGTTATTATATCCCTAATTCGGATCATGTCACGGGTTTTTGGTTTGTGCACTTTCTTCATTAAACCATCCATTTTCTCTGAGATTTGGCGTGATCGCTTCCTTTTTGTTTCGCTCACCCTGCCCGTCACAACTCGGATCAAAAACATGATGCATTAATAAGGTCATTCCAAAGTGCAACTTCTTGGTGTCACGGTGAGGGGGCCGGGTCGCCACCAGAGGGCGCGCAACCCGGCCAGCAGCCGATCCCAGCACACACCCCCGCGCACTCAGCCACTCCCACAGTCGCAATCACCATCATACTGAGCACCTGTTTCTTGTTTACTTTGCACTTCTTAAGCCCGCAGGTCGTCTGGTCCAGTGCTGCACATTGCCACTACGAGCGTCGCTGATCCAAGAGATCCTATACACATATTGTGTGTGCTAAGAGCATTACTTGGGCATCACTGTGTTGTGTTTGCGCTACGAGCATTACTTCTGCATCCCTGTATGCGCTACGAGTTTTACTTGAGTCTGCCGTTTAAAGCCATGGAGAATAAACGTCCCTCAGTCTCACCCACGCCTCTGGTTGCCTCTGTTCCGACGCCTTCGGCGTCACAGAATGTGCAGCCTGGAGCAGTCGGAGGCGAGGGTGCCTCACCTCTGGAGGTACTAGCTCATCAGGGAGTCGTCCTGGGCCAACAACAGCAGGAGCTCCAGGAGCTCCGTTCGCTGGTGACTACCCTAACCTCGTGCATACAAGCTCTGACGGTGCAAACGTCTGTAAGACCTCCGGCACCCCGAGCACCGATCCCCCCCCCCCCCCCCCCCCCCGAACCTTACGGTGGGGACCCAGAGCTCTGCGAGGGCTTCCTGGTCCAGTGCCAGTTGTATTTTGACAGCTTGCCTCATTTTGGTGAGAAAGAAAAAATCGCCTTCACAGTAAATTGCATGCGGGGCAAGGCACTGGACTGGGGAGCGGCCCAGGTTCACGGAGAGACCCCCTGCACCCGAGGGTATGAGATTTTCATCCGCGAGCTGAGAGCGGTGTTTGATCACCCCAGCCGCGGAAGATTCTGCGGCCAGAGTTTACTGCAGCTGCGGCAGAGAAGCCGTAGCGCCGCCGAGTATGCCCTTGAATTTCGGACCCTAGCTGCCAGGACCGGATGGGGAGAAGCCGCGCTGACCGATGTATTCCTGGCGGGTTTGAACCCGGACCTGCGGGCAGAGCTGTCATGCCGTCCCGAGGGTCAAGAATTTAATCAGGTGGTGCATCAGGCTATCGCCCTAGATCGGCTACTGCAGGAGAGGAGCCGAGGAGCGGCGCTTCCTATCACCCCGCAGGCTCCCGTACACACATCGCCCCGTGAGACCACCACAGCCGAGCCCATGGAGATGGGTGCTACCGCCCCCCCCCCTCGCTCGTACCACAGGTCCAAGGAGGGGGCGGGCTAGGGTGAGTATATCTCTTATGGGTAATCTTCTAACATGGGAGGTGTCTGTGTCTTACGGGGCGATGTCCCTGTCTGTTTTCGCTTTAGTGGACTCGGGAGCCTCGGGGAACATAATGAGGAGGAGCGTCGCTTAGCAGCTGAGGGTGCCCCTGATTCGTCTGGAGGAGTCGAGACGCGTGCAAGCACTGGACGGGCGACCTGTGGGCGGGGGTTTTATTTCTCACCGCACTGCACCAGTCACCGTATACGTTCAGGGCCGTAGGGAGAATATCAGTTTTTTTATCCTCCCTTCCACACGCTACCCTATCACGTTAGGTCTCCCTTGGTTCAAGCTTCACAACCCCGTCATCGACTGGTCCACGGGTAGGCTGCTGAAGTGGGTAGCGCCCCTCCAAGGCACTCGGTCTCCCTCCCGTGTGTTCGCGCAATCCACCAGCGTAGAGAGCCCAAACATCAGCACCACTCCGGTCATTCCCGCTCCGTACCGTGATCTAGCGGAGGTATTCAGCGCTGTCAAGGCCACCCAGTTACCACCCCACCGACCCTGGGACTGTCACATCACCCTCAGGGCGGGTACTACGCCACCGCGCGGTCGAGTCTATCCACTTTCGCAGGAAGAGGAGCGGGTTATGGCTCAGTATATAAAGGAGGCTCTCGCTCAGGGCTATATTACTCCCTCCACCTTTCCCGCTTCAGCCAGCGTCTTCTTCGTAAAGAAGAAAGACGGTGGGCTGAGGCCATGCGTAGATTACCGAGGGCTCAATTCCCTCTTAGTGAACTTTGCCTACCCGCTGCCGCTAGTGCCGTCGGCACTGGAGCAGTTAAGATCGGCTAAGGTTTTCACTAAGCTAGATCTACGCAGCGCCTACAACCTTATTTGCGTACGCGCGGGTGATGAATGGAAAACGGCGTTTAGTACCTCTACGGGTCACTATGAGTATCGCGTCTTGCCTTATGGCTTGGCCTCTGCTCCGTCGTTCTTCCAGGCGTTCATTAATGAGGTCTTAAGGGAGTATTTGAATAGATGCGTTGTCGCTTACATCGATGACATCCTGATCTATTCTCCCTCCTACGACCAACATGTGCGTGATGTACGGGCAGTTCTGGGCACGCTCTTGCGCAATCGTTTGTATTGCAAGCTCGAGAAGTGCGAGTTCCATCTCAGTGAGGTGAACTTCCTAGGTTACACCATCAGGCCAGGCTCCGTACACATGCAGCACAGGAAGGTGGAGGCGGTCATGAAATGGACGCAGCCTCACACACGGCGCGAGCTTCAGAGGTTTCTGGGCTTCGCGAATTTCTATAGGTGGTTCATACGCGCATATAGCCAGATCGCAGAGCCCCTTACTGATATGCTGAGAGGGGGAGGTACAAAGCTTCGCTGGACAGAGAGATCTACGAGAGCGTTCAACCAGCTGAAGCAAGCGTTTGTCGACGCGCCGGTTCTGCATCAACCGGATCCTAACCGTCCCTTCATAGTGGAGGTGGACGCGTCGAACGTGGGAGTAGGCGCGGTGCTTTCCCAGCGGCCGAAGAAGCATAGCTCCCTCCGTCCCATAGCCTTTTACTCCAAGAAGCTCACCCCTGCCGAACGCAACTACGGGGTGGGAGACCGTGAGTTGTTGGCGATGCGCAAGGCATTCGGTGAGTGGCGGCATTGGCTGGAGGGGGCTAAGCATCCGTTCACCGTGCTTACGGACCACAAAAACCTGGAATACATCAGGACCACGAAACGGATGAACGCCCGTCAAGCCAGGTGGTCTCTGTATTTCTCTCGTTTCAAATTCCAGGTGACGTACCGGCCAGGAGAGAAGAACCAGCGTGCGGATGCGCTGTCTAGGTCCTTTCCTGGCAGTACGGAGTCTACGAGCGAGGAGCCGGTGCTTACACTGGAATGCGTCGTGGGAGCTTTGGAGTGGAAGATCGATCGGGAGATCGAGGCAGCGAACCCGCATCCAGGTTGCCCGCCGCACCGTAAGTACGTTCCCCCCGCGCACCGTAGTGCCCTCATCAGCTGGGCTCATACGTCAGTGGGGACAGGGCACCCAGGGTTGTCTAAAACGGCTCAGTTGTTGGGGGCTCGCTACTGGTGGCCGGGGCTGCACCGGGACGTACTGCAGCAGGTGGCGTCCTGCGCGGTGTGTGCGCGGTGCAAGGTGCCACACACTCCTCCTGCGGGTAAGCTCCTCCCTCTCCCTACACCCAGGCAACCATGGACGCACATGGCTTTGGACTTCATCACGGACCTCCCCCCGTCCGAGGAGAACACTGTCATTATGGTGGTAATCGACCGGTTCTCGAAGATTGTCCGCTTTCTTCCCCTGCGGGGCCTGCCCACCGCGTGGGAGACTGCGGATCTCCTGTTTCGGCACATATTCCGGCAGTTCGGTCTGCCTGAGGATATCGTGTCGGACAGGGGACCGCAGTTCACCTCGCGTGTGTGGCGGGAGTTCCTGTCCAAGCTGAACATCACGGTTAGCCTAACCTCTGGTTACCATCCGCAGGCTAACGGACAGGTGGAGCGTGCGAACCAGGAAGTGGGAAAGTTCCTGCGCGCGTACTGCAGCGAGCACGCAGACACATGGTGCGCCCTTCTGCCCTGGGCCGAGTATGCACAGAACTCCCTCACTCATTCCAGCACGGGGATGACACCGTTCGAGTGCGTGCTCGGTCGCCAGCCGCCGCTCTATCCGTGGAACACCGCCTCCTCGGACCAGCCCATCGTCGAGGAGTGGTGTAAGAGGAGCGAGCGGGTGTGGGAGGACACCCATCAGCGGCTGAACGAGGCGATCCGGCGGTTCAAGAGGAAAGCCGACCGTAGAAGGGGAGAGGCCCCATCTTATCAGGTAGGGGATATGGTGTGGGTCTCTACCGGAGACGGACGCCTGGGCAAGAGAGGTAAACTGGGGGAGAGATATGCTGGCCC
This sequence comes from Brachyhypopomus gauderio, assembly GCF_052324685.1. Taxonomy (NCBI): domain Eukaryota; kingdom Metazoa; phylum Chordata; class Actinopteri; order Gymnotiformes; family Hypopomidae; genus Brachyhypopomus; species Brachyhypopomus gauderio. The sequence continues at coordinate 316,937 of NW_027506871.1, forward strand.
ATATGTCATCTTGAGGCGGCTTAACCCAGTCACCTATCGCATCAGTCTGCCCGAAGACAGACGCGTGTCGCGTGCATTCCATGTGTCCGCTCTCAAGCCATACAGAGCAGGTGCACTAGAGGAGGCCTCGACGTCGCGACCACCTTTGCCGCTGCAGTTATCGGACGGACCCGCGTACCTCGTGGAGAGGCTACTAGACTTGCGGTGCAGAAGGGGTGGTTTGCAGTACCTAGTGGACTGGGTCGGGTACGGACCGGAGGAACGATCTTGGATTCCGGCCTCTCAAGTGGTAGGCCCCTCCCTTATCGCAGACTTCCACAGGGAGCATCCAGACCGGCCAGCCCCGCGGCGACGGGGAAGACAGCGTGGGAGTCGACGGGAGGGGTCCTTGGGGGAGGGCTCTGTCACGGTGAGGGGGCCGGGTCGCCACCAGAGGGCACGCAACCCGGCCAGCAGCCGATCCCAGCACACACCCCCGTGCACTCAGCCACTCCCACAGTCGCAATCACCATCATACTGAGCACCTGTTTCTTGTTTACTTTGCACTTCTTAAGCCCGCAGGTCGTCTGGTCCAGTGCTGCACATTGCCACTATGAGCGTCGCTGATCCAAGAGATCCTATACACATATTGTGTGTGCTAAGAGCATTACTTGGGCATCACTGTGTTGTGTTTGCGCTACGAGCATTACTTCTGCATCCCTGTATGCGCTACGAGTTTTACTTGAGCTGCCGTTTAAAGCCATGGAGAATAAACGTACCTCTGTCTCACCCACGCCTCCGGTTGCCTCTGTTCCGACGCCTTCGGCGTCACAGTTGGCTTTCAGAAACACTAAAAGAAATGATGAAAATCATTGTGGAAACAAAGGAAATGTAACTTTTTGTAACGTACTGATCAGGCAGACAAGGATCCAAGTGCGGAGAATAGCCGCTTTTATTGAAACTACGATCACAGAGCAATCGAACATGTGAGATACTCCGTTCAGGGTGTGTTGTGTAGGAGTATTGTAAATGTAGTCAGGATAGTCCAGGGTCACGCCGGTGAGACAAAATCCAGGAGGTACAGAGGGACTAGGCAGGGAACAAGGTCTAGGAGGAGAGCAGAGGTCGGGACACAGAAAGGCAGTAACATGGAAAGAACGCTTGGTACGTGGCATGGCAACAATACTTCGCAACCCGGAAGAGAGAGGAGGAAGCTTAAATAGTTGCAAAGGGGGAGGGGCAGGGCTTAATTTGAGCCAGATCCTGCCATAACAGGATCCGGGAACTCTTTAATTTTGAAGCATGTCTGCCTCGATCCAGCAACATGCCGCGGTTTGCTGAAAAAATATGGAATACCTCAAACTGTAGGTAGAATATAAGGACACACCCAGTCAATTTCCTTTCCCTAAATGGACACCTGCCTCAGATTAGATCTGCTCGTTAGTCTGCAGGTAAAAACACCTACAGTCATGACACCTTGGAGGGCTGCTGGATGAAGTGGAGTGGCAAGAACCATGGCTCCAACAAGAGAAACAAAAGAGAGGATTGTGAAACTTCTTGAAGAAGGTAACTCTTCACGCATGGTTGCTAAAGATGTGGGCTGTTCACAGTCAGCTGTATCCAAGATATGGACCAAATACAAACATCATGGAATGGTTGTTAAAGCCAAACGTACTGATAGACGAAGAAAGACCTCAAAGTGTCAAGACAATGGCCATTTGTCTTGAAAACGATGAAGTACAACTAAACAGATGAAGTATAAATGGGAGGAAGCTGGAGCCAATGTGTGTGACCGTAAGAAATCGTCTAAAGGAAATGGGATTAATACAGGAAAGATAAAAGAAAACCATCATTGACACCTAAACAGAAAAGAGCAAGACTGCAATGGGCTAAGGAGAGTGTGATAAAGCGCGACCTAAAACTCCTTAAGTGTACGGATGTAGGGAGTCACACTCTATGGGTAGTGTCGGGTGAGGGGCCTTGTGGCCTGGAATAAGTCCGCACAAGAGGTTGAAACTTGATTTTCTTTTGCACCATTAATTATGAGACACCCACAGCTATATACATATTTACAACGCGTGTTCTTGACAACAAATAAAACAGTACTAAATTGACCCTCTTAGTCAGAGTATAGTGATCTGTGACTGCAAAGTCACATAGATCCCACCTGGACATACGTTCCTAGCCTGCTCTCCCGGGCTAGTCTCATCTCGGGCTAGTTACACCTCGTTATATTCCGTCAGCCCCTCCCCAAGAATATTCCATTTACGTTACAGGTGACACATGGACAAAGAATATAAGACATTCTAATTGCTATCAATACTTAATTAAATAAACATCTGTGGTCACATATTCGCATGTCACGACATTACTCTCTTTACATAATTTCCATTTTACATGTGCACATACATAATCTGTTTTGTACAGTTTATGTACATCCCTCCTCTTCTACAGAGGTTAAACCTGCCCAGGTAAGTAAAAGCCTGAGCTTTGAACTCTTACTCTTTTGGTCCACTGGGTGCAGACTGGTCACAGGTAAGCATAATCATACTATATATTATATCTATTGGTAATGTGTAGGTCTACATCATCACAGAGAGGCAATCATGGACTGTGGATGACTGGATGAAAGTTATCTTCAGTGATGAGTCAAGAATCTGCATTGGACCAGGTGATGCTGGAACTTTTGTTTGGTGCCGTTCCAGTGAGATTTATAAAGACTGTCTGGAAAAAAAACAACCAAATTTCCACAGTGGAAATGACTGGGGAGATGACTGTGGTTAATTCTTCTATCAATGCAGAAGTTTACATTGACATTTTGGACAGTTTTCTCATCCCATCATTTGAACAGATGTTTGGAGATGATGAAAAAATTTTCCAAGATGACAATGCATCGTGCCATAGGGCAAAAACAGTGAAGGCATTCTTTGGAGAAAGACACATTCAGTCGATGTCATGGCCTGCAAATAGTCCAGATCTCCACCCAATTGGAAAAAATTATCCACAAAAGGCTCCGACCTGCAAAGCTGATCTGGCAACTGCTATCAAAGAGAGTTGGCACCAAATTGATGAAGAATACTGTTAGTCACTCATCAAGTCCATGCCTCAGAGACTGCCAACCGTTATAAAAGTCAAAGGTGGTGCTAAACTAAATACTAGTGATGTATTTTGAATTTTCTTTTGTTTATCTGTTTTTCATGATTCCATATTTTTTCCCTGTGCTTGCTCAATAAAAGTAAAATTTACTTTGTTTCCACAATGATTTTTTCATTTGTTTTAGTGTTTCTGAAAGCCGACACATTGCACTTTGGAATGACCTTATTATCGCATCATGTTTTTCATCCGAGTTTGTTCTACAGAAAAAAATGTCTGAATGAGTGCTGATCCCAGAGTGATGATTCCATACTTTTTGCCAGGGGTTGTAGTTTAGCATCGTAGGGGTTTAAGAAACTCACCTTGTGGAGTGGGATAACCATAGACTTCAAACTCACAGAGAGTTAGTTGATTTTTTCCGGGTATGACTACACTGACATAACGTCCTGAGACACCTTTCTCAAAGTTGTAGGTGACGGAATGTCCTGCAGTGATGCTAGAAATGACACCTGCCCTGCAGTGAAAGGAAGAATAACATGAGAATGTTTGCAAGTGTGTGTGTCAGTCTATTTTACAGTTCCATACAGCTGTGAGCATCCTCTCACAATGCGTTGTTGTTTCCATTGTTGAGCAAAGAGTTTCCTATGTGAATCTCAGCTCCATTGATCTTGTCGGAACAGCAGTCTTTTCTGTTAGTTACAGTAACAGAGGTTACTGTGTACTCGTCCAGAAGGTCAACCCTCCACCACGGGTCTGTTTGAGTCTTTGTGGCAGTGCAGGATCCATGATTATAGTTTGCATCTCGATTTCCATCTATTGCATTGTAGGCATGGCCTTGTGGTGCCCGAGGGTTATCCACCAAGTCTGACTGCGTGGCTTTGCCATACAGAGCGAGGTTTCTGGCTACAATGAACAGAGGAACTCACTTCAGATTTGTTCAACTGCACAAAACCATCACATGATGTGTGAAAAATGTGAATGTTTGTGTTAAGTGGATACCTTTCATAGACGCTCCATTTGCAACACCAGTAATTGCAAGGGTGCAAAATAGATAAAATATGTAACTTCCCATTACACTAAAAAGGCAACAAAACAAAATAACTATTTATGTACAATATACATTTATTGAGTTAATTCCATGTCAAACAGAAAAGCAAAACATTAATTTGGCTATTCTACACCTCCTTCCCCATATCAGACAATGAAACTGAAAGACTCAAATGGCAAAAATGACTAATTTTTTTAAAATGTATGTAGAAGATATGTATATGTGGAAGAGAAAGAACAACATAATTAAGGAGGAAAGCAAACCTATATGTTACACACCTCCGACTCGAGGTGCTGTACCAGATGTGTTCTGTGAAGACAGAAGAAATAAATACACAGGTTTTGCTTAACTACTTTAGTTGTGTTTAACTTGGCGTCTCTTCTCGAATTATTCAGAGCATTCCCATCACAGTACATTTGTTATGTATGAAATACATATTTGTATACACATGTTCTTGCCTAAATTACATTTGTCTCCTGGATTTTAGCTCATACCTGTCAAGTTTTTGATTTAAAAATTAGGGAAAATTTCCGCTGGTTGCTGCGAGCATTCCCACCAGCCCAACCAAAGTCCAGGACCCCTTATATTTTTACACGAAAGCATAAGGATTAGCACCACTCCACTATGGGAGATAACAGCCAAACATTCAAACTCTTTACAATAATGTAATTTTTCCAAGGTAAAATCCAACTAAATTCTAGGCACATTGGCAAGCTACTCTACAGACAATATAAACAACGTTACTGAGCCATTAAGTCTTAAAATGTGTTTAACAAATTAAAAGCGGACCATCAACAACCCTTGAACCAGATATATTCATTTCAATGAGTATAATTAGCGTGCATTTCGCTTGGTTTAAACTTGACATTCCTATTACTAAAATGGTAATGTAACTCTGTATTTTCATGATTTAATGATAAATTAACCATTGTTTTGAGGTTGTTTATGCATTTTCAGCATTTACCAACCTGTGAAAACAGGAGAAATAAATACACAGGAGAACAGTAGTTGTCTTGGACACTTGGCTTGGTGTCTCTTCTCTATTGATTCAGACTCCCTGTATAACTAGCACTATCCTCCTGTGCAAGTGAGCCCTCTTAGTGGTCAATGGAAGTAACTAACAAAGGCTCTTTTTTTTGGCCCACGTCCACTCCCTTATCTATCTAATAACAATTCTGTATAATATAGTGCAAAGTGATAATTATTGGGGTTAGGTGGACCATGAGAAGATAGTATATAGAAAAGAGGGGAAAAGAATAGAGGGGGAGAGAGAGAATAAAAAGGGAAAAGACAGAAGGGCAGGGGATAAAAATATAATATATATATATTATAAAAAAAATAAGTAAATATATATATAAAAAAAAAACAACTAGCTCACATGACCACTGCAAAGAAGAGCAGAAAGTGTACCCAAGACATATAGCACAAGGGTCATTCCAGGATTTTGGTACATTTCCTGTCCCACCACTTAAATTTCAAATGTACAAATGTAATAGTACTAAATTACTATTTTTTTTAACAATGTACTTGTTCTAAGACAAACTGTAAAATTTGGTGGAAAAAGCTCCTTAGATATTATTCAAAAGACCGAATGTAACGTTGGGGTGGTTGCAAAATCAGGGGGCGGACGCACTGGCGCTGGAGAGCTGGACTCAAGGCTACTAGAAGTAGCCATACTGGCTAACCGTGTTGTGTTTGCATGGAGCACTCTACTTTTGCGTGGCATGGTAAACACTAGAACGAACACAACGACTACAGACTAATCAAACATGAATGTGACACATACCCAAGTAAACTCAAAACAACTATATTTACACAAAGCACCTAAGGACGATGAACATACACAAAGAACCAAAACATAAGATTAGAGGCAATACAAAGATACTGGAATCAAACGTGAAACATAACCAAAACAAACAGAAACGAACACCATAAGAATGCTCACAATACACTCAGAAAACGAAAATACAGAACACGTAGGCTACTTAAACTAGACACGGACTCGCAGGACAATACACTGTTGACATATAACATAAGGAAACGTGACTAAACCTAAACTAACCATATACAACACAAGGCAAACATAACAACTCTGAAACTAACCATATACCACAAGGCAGTAGCAAGCCGTGACCATTAAACCTGGGCCCACTCCCATCACCCCCCCCCCCCCCCCCCCCGAATCCTAATTAACTGCAATAAAAAAAATAAATAAAATTGAGACGACAGTACAGCTTTAAAAACGCAATAAACAATAACATCTGTACTATATAACTTCTTAAGCAAAATGAGGTTCCAACAAAATAAGGTTCACAGCTCCGTGTTCCTCGGGAGCGGAATATGTAAACAAGGTGCGCGAGGACATCAAAGGAATGAATCGAAAATAGCTAGCGGTGGTACGCTAACGATAGCTAGCGTCGCCACAGCGGGTGGAAATTATCATACAGTTAAGCCCGCCGACTAAGAGGAAAGATATGATTAGTCAATTTTGCTGTCATTTGAAACTGATATTGCGCTGAATTATAACTGCCAGGCCCTCTGTAAACGAACAGTGGGCATCACAGTCCTGATAGGGGGAGACACAAGCTCACAGGCTTCCACTTAACCCCTCACCTTCCAACACAGATTGAATAGACACGGGTGAATAATTTATTTGCTTATATTTTTGTAATTGTTTAGATGGCGATTGTCAAACTGTAAGTAGATAAAATAAAATTGGATAAATTGTATTATATATATTTACGTTTTAAGAATATTTTAGGCCCTCCGAGAGGGCAAAGAGGGCCCTGACGGTTCCCCACTGCCACAAGGCAAACTGTAACACAACAAAGGGAAACTTGACGAAACTGAAACAAACCTTACACACTGAAACTTGAGCAAAGTACACACACCAAACTTTAACATGGAGAACGACACTGAAAGCATAGCACAATAAAGATCTAGATTAGAGGTGTTCCAAAAAATCGATTCATATATCAAAAGTTGATTCTCATTTACTACGATTCAGAATCAATTTTAAATGTCCCAAAATCGATTCTAAGTCGTGGTGAATTCTCACGTTACGTAATTACAAAATTACGCGAGACTTTACGCAGCAGATTCTGGGACACACTCATGTGCGGAAAAGTTTCAAAACAAATGGAGGAAAGATATTCAACCTGTCCGGTCTTCATTTAAGGCAAAAATATGGGTTCATTTTGGTTTTTACCAAATGCCAGGGAAGACCGAACTTGACACAATGTAGCTCGTGTGAAGGTGTGTGTAACGCCGTGAGCTCGGGAACGTACACACTGCGTGAAATAATATAGAGAAGGGTGGACCCAAGTGAAATAATATAGAGAAGGGTGGACCCAAGTGCCGGCTCGCAAGAGCAAGACGTTTGATACTTGTCAAATATATTAGCGAGAGGGAAACGCGCACAGCGACCCAGAACAAAAAAAACAACGCAGAAGACTCAATGCACAAAAGAATAGAAACAAAAACTGTGAGGGCACAGAGTAAATAGAAAATACAACGCGTAGAAAATAACACTCAACTGCAGAGAGACGGAAGAAAGAAGCAAAATAACAACAGTTAAAACAAAACCAAGGACGCCAGCAGAAGTAACTGGCAAAAAACGCCACAGCAAAATAAAACCCTTCCCAAAAATAAAGGCAAAACGGATAGGAAGAAATACAGGATTGGGAAAACTTGAGATGAGTCAGGAAGCGACGCAGGAGATAGATACTCAAATAAGTAAAGAGAAAGCATAACAGAGAGAGGTGGCGAGACACCATTAAACGAGAAGCAACCACAGAGGAAGCAGGGACCTGGCTGTGTACGGTTACGCCGGTTTAGTCTGGGACTGACTCTGGTGCCCCTAGCAACAGCTGGGAGAACTGCATCCGAGCCAGCCCTGAGAGCTTGCAAAATGAAGCTAAAGAATTTTGGTAACACAACAAAAAGCATTTTATTTTACCAAAGCACATTGTTTTTGTTCATTAAAAGTGAAAGACACTTTATTTTCTGTATTTGTCATTCTGTCTTGCAAAGCAGACTGTAGTAGATCATGCAGATTTTATAGACTGAAGCAGAAATTTTTATAAATCAAATCGTTTTTTGAATCGAAAATCGTTTTGAATTGAAAATCGATTTTGAATCAAATCGTGGCCCCCAAAATCGGAATTGAATCGAATCCTGAGATAGTAAACGATTCCCACCCATAATCTAGATACCTACATTCAAACCAAAGTACAAGCAAGACGTAGAGCGAAACATACAGAACTGAAGCACACGCAAGACCTAACCTTTAACATACGAACTGAAGCAAGACTTAACTTTCAACATTGACCCCCACCGAATACCTGAAACACAAGGAGTAAATACAAACCCAAACAAATCCTAAAACAAGCGACAGCTGAAACCAATGAAACAAAAACAGAGGTGGAACTAAACAGAAGCTGAAAAGACTAGAGGAGGAGGAGCCAGGCTACACAGACAGAGAGGGGGTGGTGCCAGGCGTGACATCGAATACCTTTGGACCACCTCAAAAAATGGCCGTTTTCTCTTGTCCCACACATTGGGTGACCAACTCCTTTGCCAAATTTAACAATTAAAATAAGCTCTAAATAAATTACTTCTTCTTTAATATTGTTGAAATGCATCTCCTTTACTTGTGAAAACAACTTCTTTGGTCTACATTGTATTGCATGTCACAGTTTTTACACTATTAAGTTGTGTTCCACAACATTCGCACAGCCCTGTTACCATAAGGCATTATATCTGGCAGAGAAAGAGTTAACAATATTTGTTTACTGGCACAAAGGAATTTGCATCACAAGGACATTTCCTGCCCACATGGCAAGAAAAATGTGTGCTCTAACAATTTTCAAGGTTTTTTTCCCAAATATGTTTGTCCAAGTTGTGTGTGTCACTCAGTGAATGCAACCCTGTTCCTCATATTGTAAGACTAATATTGAGTAGAGTCAAAATTTACTTTATATACTTATATAACCATATTTGTCCTTGATCTTTCCTTGATCACAACTTAGACTAAATTTGCAACCCTGTTAGTCGCAACTCTGTTACTGCATACCAATTTACATCTAATTAAAAAAAACTGCTTCCATATCTGAGCTTGACGAATCAAACTTTTTGATTGTCTATAACCTGTAGCTAATAAATATATGACTAAAAATGATCAAATTGAAGATCAAATTTTCAGAAATTACCACCCCTGAAATGTACCAAAATCCTGGAACGACCCACAAATGACTGTGATGTATATGTATCTGTGAATATGTGTTTATGTGCAACATAAAAGTGCAGAATAGGATAAATGTACAGAATGTACTTGCCAGCAAGGGTATAAAGCTGCGACAACATTCCCCCAGAGGCCAGAGGCAGGCAGAGAAAGACCCGGGAATCCCACCCACCCACGGCCCCCCCAGGAGCAGTGGAGTCCCAGGGCCGCACTTCCCCATGACCCTCGCATGCCTGCCCCAGCGGGCGGGAGAGGGAGACCCCGGACAGCACCCCCCCAGCCAAGGAGTGCAGGTCCAGAGGAAACAGAGCCCCCCCCCCAGGATGCCGCCCCCTCCACCATGGGCCAGTAGCAAAGCCCCAGCGCCACGTGCCCCCGAGAACCACCCCTACCCGGCAGGAGGAGCCCCAAGCCACCCCGGACCACAACCACCCAGGTGAGTGGGCCAACCGCCATGCCGCAGCACCAAGCTGGGCCCCGGAAATACATACATATACACACCCACAAATGTACTTACACATTCACCCCAATATATACACACGTCCCCATATACCCCCCCCCCCCCTCCAACACATACTCATTCATCTACCTATACAAACGGAGACAAGGACAAAAACAAACATTCATCCGAACTAACACACTCTTCGTGGCGGGGGCAAATGGATGGACCAGCAAGGATCGGCAGCAGCCCCAAGATGCCACCAGCCCAGCCCAGCCCCGCCCCAAGCTTACAAAGGCTCTAGGTTTGAGGCCCGAATGAAAAAGTAAATCACTACAAGCATAAAAAAGAGAATTATTGTGACAACACATTAATTCTGTTAGATAGGGGTCACATATATCTTACGTCACCTATACCTTACCCATACATTACGTCACCTATACATTACGTCACCTATACCTTACATCACCTATACCTTACATCACCTATTCATTACGTCACCTATACCTTACATCACCTATACCTTACGTAACCTATAACTTACATCACCTATACCTTACATCACCTATACATTACGTCACCTATACCTTACATCACTTATACCTTACGTAACCTATAACTTACATCACCTATACATTACATCACCTATACATTACGTCACCTATACCTTACATCACCTATACCTTACGTAACCTATAACTTACATCACCTATACCTTACATCACCTATACCTTACATCACCTATACATTACGTCACCTATACCTTACATCACAATTTGGTCACACCAAATTCTGTTTTCAAAATAGTTTATATAATATATACCAAATTCTATAATCTGTAAATCTATGTAGATTGTATATATTGTACATTTTGCACTTGCTACTTTATTGCACTTCTGGTTAGATGCTAAACTACATTTAGTTGCATTGTACTTGTACATGTGTAATGACAATAAAGTTGAATCTAATCTAATCACCTATACCTTACATAACCTATACCTTACATAACCTATACCTTACATCACCTATTCCTTACATAATAATCATAATAATAATACATTTTATTTGATGGAGCCTTTCAAAAACCCAAGGTCACCTTACAAACAGATCACCTATACATTACCTCACCTATGATTTCTTGTCTTAGTGGTTGAGGAGCTGTGCGATGCCTTGGGAGAAACTGACACAGACACAAGTTTATGTGGAGTGCACACTTCTCAACTTCATACAAACCTGCTTTTATAGCCATAAACCAAAGTACATAATCAACTCAAGGGTGATGAGACTATGGACAAAGTCACAGTCATGCTTAGAAGACTGGAGTAAGTGTGGGCTGATGACTATCAACACTTCCGTCTTGAAGCAGAAGATAAGGACATTTCACAACCAAAAAACATGGTTTTTCATGGAGCCCAAAAATCACATACCAGGACCTCTATACCATCACAAAGTTCACCCAAAGGTCCCTACAAGTGTTGAACACTGGTAACAAAGAGGTGTGAAGATTAGTCTCACTAATCAGATCCTCAAACATAATTAACATAATTAATGTATCTAATGTCTAATGTATCTTCAAAATGATTCAAACACCAGTTAATTTTGCCGTGTTTAAAGGATACTGTGCTGTGCATCTTTGTCAGAACAGAATTGGTAAAGAACGGTAACTAACTACTTCATGCAGTACATCTCCAAGAAGAGAAAAATCCTTCAGCTTGCATCAGAATCATTTGAGTCTATTGACAAGGACCTAATACGTTTGTCAGATGTTCTAGACATACATGACAGCCATCCCGTTCCTCAGATGTTCTAGATCAGGGGTGCTCATTACGTCGATGTGGAAGTGTCGGTCGATCGCGAAGGAATGTGCGTAGATCGCGTCACATAAAATAGTAGTAGATGAATCGCACATCTGCTCTGACGGTTGTATTTTGATTGACATTCACGGTAGCCAATCTGCAATCCACTCAACAAATTACGTTCGCCACCCCCCCCCGCTCAACAAACTACGTTCGCCGCCACCCCGGTAGATCTTTCTGATTTGGTCATCTTATAAGTAGCTCGCAAGCTGAAAACTGTGAGCACCCCTGTTCTAGATATACATGACTGCTATCATGTTCCTCAAAGTGAACTATTGCTCCACTATTGATGAAGTTAGGGTGCAAAGGTCCAGTTCAAACATCAGTGTTTGTCATTGAATGTTGCAATCACGTTAAGCCAAGACCACTGCCATACAGGGACTCTCCCACTAGTCATCCAGCCACCTGCACCGCAAACAGAAATGGATACATTAATGAGAAATAAATGTGTTTTATTGAGAGAGAAGAAATGTGCTGACAAATCAAACTAAACCATTACATCAGAGGTATTTTGCAAATCAAAGTGTCTAGTTTTGATATTACCAAGTTAGAACACTCCATTTAAAAAAACTGTAATTCATTCAATTAAATTAAAATGTGTAGGTTTTCGTATGAATTAAACATTACATCAGCATAATTTACAGAAATGTTATAATTCATTCCATCAATCCAATAATATTTCAAGTTATGCAACAGTAAATAATAACTATAAATAACAATAAATAACTAATTTTAAAGTTACCATGTTCAGAGAATCAAAAACACATCTTTACAGCATGGTAGCACTTGAATCTGTTTACACCCTGATGGTTATTTATAGATAGATAGATAGATAGATAGATAGATAGATAGATAGATAGATAGATAGATAGATAAACATTAATATGAAATGTAATATTAATTATTGATCACGCATTTTACTGCTCCACAGCGACATCTGGTGGGGTCAGGCCAACTGCCACTAATGTAGAGACGATCAGGTAATAGAGCTTCAGTAGTAAATGTATGGAGCTTTTTTAGTGTCACCAGAACCTGAACCTGAAATCATTATTACTTGAAAAAACAGTCTGTGAAATTCATTCAGGTATGAAAAAATTAAAGTTAAAATTCAGGTTCACCTGAAATGGCACCTTGTGGCAGCTGCCACATAATCATGGCACTTAGTGTGGCCAGTGCTGTGTGACTGTGGTCTCCGTTGTCCAGAAACGCCGCCTGCCTCTGCTGACAGACATCTAAAGAGTCTTAGGTGACTCTGCGTATCGGCCACTCGCTTAAATCATCCCGACGAGCCCCGAATCGCCATTTGTTGAAATGAAGATGGTTCATAACTTTTATTTTTTAATTATGTTCAGTGAAAGGTTCTAGTCGACATCCAGCTAGAAAGCTCTAAATTACTAGTTCAGAATACTGTTTAGCGATAACGTCGAATTCAGATTATAGGAGGGTACGCAAATCTACAGTGGTAGACCGTTAACAACAGCACTGTAAATTTAAAGGATTTATAATTATAGATGTATGGATATCAGTGAATGTTCCTCCACACCATCAGCGTAATTTAAACCTCTGCGAGTGAGTGTCATCGCATTTGTAGTATTTGTGCAAATGTAGATAGTTTAGCTTTGTATTGAGGGTCAATTTAGTACTGTTTTATTTGTCCCGAGATGAGACTAGCCCGGGAGAGCAGGCTAGGAACGTATGTCCAGGTGGGCTCTATGTGACTTTGCAGTCAGAGATCACTATACTCTGACTAAGAGGGTCAATTTAGTACTGTTTTATTTGTTGTCAAGAACGCACGTTGTAAATACGTATATAGCTGTGGGTGTCTCATAATTAAAGGTGCAAAAGAAAATCAAGTTTCAACCTCTTGTGCAGACTTATTCCAGGCCACAAGGCCCATCGCCCGACACTACCCATAGAGTGTGACTCCCTACATCCGTACACTTAAGGAGTTTCAGGTCACGCTTTATCACACTCTCCTTAGCCCATTGCAGTCTTGCTCTTTTCTGTTTAGGTGTCAATTATGGTTTTCTTTAACTTTCCTGTATTAATCACATTTCCTTTAAGTGATTTCTTACGGTCACATATACTGGCTCCAGCTTCCTCCCATTTATACTTCATCTGTTTAGTTGTACTTTATCGTTTTCAAGACAAATGGCCTTAAGTTCTTTGTCTTGACGCTTTGAGGTCTTTCTTCATCTATCAGTACGTTTGGCTTTAACAACCATTCCATGACGTTTGTATTTGGTCCATATCTTGGATACAGCTGACTGTGAACAGCCCACATCTTTAACAACCATGTGTGAAGAGTTACCTTCTTCAAGAAGTTTCACACTCCTCTCTTTTGTTTCTAGAGACATTTCTCTTGTTGGAGTCGTGGTTCTTGCCCCTCCACTTCGTCCAGCAGCCCTCCAAGGTGTCATGACTGCAGGTGTTTTTACCTGCAGACTAACGAGCAGATCTAATCTGAGGCAGGTGTCCATTTAGGGAAAGGAAATTTACTGGGTGTGTCCTTATTTTCTACCTCCAATTTGAGGTATTCCATATTTTTTCCCTATAAATGCTCAATAGCACAGGAATAAAATAGTCAGGAATGATCTCCGTGCAGATGCGGTTCACCTGCTACTCATCGCCCTTCCCCAGGGCTAAATTTGTAAATCAAACGATGCAGGAATGCAAACAGCGTCATGAGACAAACAGCAAACCGCGGCATGTTGCCGGATCGAGGCAGACACGCTTCAAAATTAAAGAGTTCCCGGATCCTGTTACGGCAGGATCCGGCTCAAATTAAGCCCTGCCCCTCCCCCTTTGCAACTATTTAAGCTTCCTCCTCTCTCTTCCGGGTTGCGAAGTATTGTTGCCATGCCACGTACCAAGCGTTCTTTCCATGTTACTGCCTTTCTGTGTACCGACCTCTGCTCTCCTCCTAGACCTCGTTCCCTGCCTAGTCCCGCTGTACCTCCTGGCTTCTATCTCACCGGCGTGACCCTGGACTGTCCTGATTACGTTTACGATACTCCTACACAACACATCCTGAATGGAGTATCTCACCTGTTTGATTGCTCTGTGATCGTTGTTTCAATAAAATTCATTTCAATTCATTGAAAAATCAATGTTTCCACAATGATTTTCATCATTTCTTTTAGTGTTTCTGAAAGCCAACAATTTGCACTTTGGAATAACCTTATTATTGCATCATGTTTTTGATCCGAGTTGTGACGGGCAGGGTGAGCGAAACAAAAAGGAAGCGATCACGCCAAGTCTCCAGGGAGAAGCACCTGCACATAAAGCACACACACACACACACCCACCAACACAAAACACACATGCGCACTTACCCTGATCCCCCTACCATGGGGGAGGGGTCTCCATCCTAACTCAGGAGAACCCCCAACTTACCTGGTCAGGGCCTCTCTCAGGAGCAACACCCTCCGTGCCATACCCCGTGGCACGGGACCACAGCTGGTCCCCCCCCCCCCCCCCAAACACACATTTAAGGGGAGGAACATGCGTGGCATTACATTAAACAAAGCACAAGCATGCTAGGACAACACACACGCAAAGACAAGAAAAACAAAGAATTGTGTGCAAATAACAAACGGACGAGACCCACACGTGCGCGTTCGCTTACATCCAAGAGTGACGCGCCGTTCAAGTACGCAGTCGCTCCCCCACTCAAAACACAAGACGAAAGGGGAGCAAGGCGACAGTGACGAGCGGCAACCGCGTCACACGCGAAACATTTAACACAAACCCAAGTGAGCAACGCACACAGATCCACACGACCGTTCACATTAACACAACAAACAACAACCATACAACAAGAAGAGCCTTCCCAGGGAAGACGCCTGTTCGTTTGTTTGAAGACACAACACTTCACACAACACTGAAGCACGGCGGAACTCTTCAAATGAACAAACATGAAGAGTTTTCCCAGGAAGACGCCCTGGTCCTCGCCGTGCCACACGAACACACACACAACACATAAGCACGGCGGAACTCCTCAAACAAAACACCACGCAGACAAACACTTACCACGAGACATAACCACGAGCAAAGGAGAAAGAAAAGGAGACTGGCGGCTTCCGAAAGCGGCTGGTCATTCTGTGACGGGCAGGGTGAGTGAAATAAAATGGAAGCGATCACGCCAAGTCTCAGGGAAAAAGGATGGTTTAAACTAGGACTACCAGCATTTTCATTCCACACTTTTTCTACCTGGTCTCCACCAGGGGGCAGTTCTGGGGACATTTGTATTCCATTAGGCCACCCTTTGTTATGTACATGCAGCCACTTATAGGTAGACGGGTGGGGGGGGGGGGGGGTGATGGTGTGAACCATCAGTTCATTGTTCTGCTGCATGTGTTCACTGACTCAGATAGAGAAGAAAAAACTCTGGCCTCCCCTTGGGGAGATTGTCTGTGTGGGTACATATATGAGTAAATTTATGTTGGGATGAAGGTGTGTGGGTGTATGTGTGTGTGGGTGTATATGTGTTTGGGTGAATATGGATGTCCAATGTAGCAGCAGTTGGTGAACCATTGCAGTGGTCATTTGAGCTGAGTTTTTTTTTCTGTCCTTCCCTTTTTTATAAATAATAATAATAATAATCTTTATTTGTATAGCACCTTTCATACATACATGCAATTCAAAGTGCTAAAAACTACTGAAAATAAGGTAAATAAATTACTTGTCTCTCCCCTCATTTCTATCCTGTCCTGTATGGTGGAGACTGGGGAACAGGCTGAACTACTCTCTGCAGTGGGGGTGGTGGGGCACCACATTTTAGGCTGTTATAGTCGGTGATTGTGTAAGGCACCTCCTCCTGTACTCTTTACTGTATTTTAGACATTGAGGGCTTTTGAGGGGATGGTGTGGATGAACACTGACCAGTGGCTGACCATGAACACTGAACACTGACCCTCTTTTCTCTCCCTCCTCCTCTTTTCTCTGTATGGCCCACCTAACCTCAATTATTTTTATTACTATTGTACTGTATTTTACAGAATTGTTTTCTTTTGATTCTTACATAAAAATAAAGTTGTCCTCCAAAGATTGGGGGGGGGGGGGGGGGGGGGGGCAAAAAAAGAGAGTAGTGACTCTGAAATCTCTTCTGGTAAGATTGTTGTTGTGTTTTTGGAAGAGACACACTGTAAAAAGTACCATCTTGATAAGTTAAAATTGCTCAAGATTACTATTCTATTTCAAGTAGCTGAGGGTTTTTGTATAAATTTGTGTAAAAATATCTTTACCTATTGGCAGTTTTTCAAAAGACAAAAACTACTGAAAATAAGTAAAAAAAAATCTGTGCCATTTTGAATAATCAATATGCCACTTATATGT
Source organism: Brachyhypopomus gauderio (assembly GCF_052324685.1). Taxonomy (NCBI): domain Eukaryota; kingdom Metazoa; phylum Chordata; class Actinopteri; order Gymnotiformes; family Hypopomidae; genus Brachyhypopomus; species Brachyhypopomus gauderio. The sequence continues at coordinate 333,931 of NW_027506871.1, forward strand.
CACTATAATTCAAATATTATGTTTGTGACTTCTGACTTCTTCTGACTTTGTGACTTCTTGCAAGAAAGCTTGCAGTCTCTTGTGGCAGGCAGCCAAAGGTGTGTATTGAAGCAGCCACCACCCACACCTGAGACACGCCTAATTTACACAACACTGGAGGTAAGGAGGGCTCATCACACCTCCCAACCTCTGCCTTTTGGAAATGCTGTGGTACATGGCAGGGATGACTGCCTTTTGGCCACTAATAAACTAGTATTTTTATACTTTTAAAAGAAACCCTGCACAGGCTAGTTTAAATCGATTTTGCTCGTATCTCTGTAATATTGCCGTCATCGCCTTCACTTCAAGACTGTGATTCTCTTTTCTGCCAGCGGGTGTTGCAAAGATTCGCATGTCATTTAATATTTAGTATAACTAAATAAAGATCAATAGTTTTCAAAACTAAATTAATCACAAAGTTCAAACTGATTATGTGTAAAGAAAAAAACGGAATTCGTCCGTTGAACGAAAGTGAAAGTGTTTTACTTTACCAAAGTCTTAAAATATATACTCTCTCTTTCTTGTTTATCAGTGTCCACTTTTATAGTGTGACGTGTAACTGACATATTTAGTTTTGCATAATACCACAATACCACATCTCTCTACAACACCAGACTGTGTTTATGTTAATGTACATTATTTATGCTGCTGAAAGCCTTTGTTGAGTTCTGGCTCCATCTAGTGGTTAATTATGTGATTGACAGTAATTCTGAGTGGAGACCTTGGAGTCAGAATCAGAGTTGACTGTGGAGTCTGAGTTGACTGTTTTGGTCTTTGGGTGACAACAGCTGAACTAAATGTGGGGAACCTGTGTAAGGTAGGAACACAGATTTAAAAGACCAGAACCATTTCACATATGAACAGGTATTCACACACAAACAGGTCAAGATCTTTATGAGCCTTTGTTCACATAATCGAGCAGCAACCACATTTCTCCTAGTGAGGAAAAACTAAAAAATAAATGTTTGAACAGCAGGGGGCGGTGTTTCCTCCTGCTAATCTTGCTGGTCTAACGCTGGTGTCATTTTTAT